>NC_056438.1:14204813-14499861 GCF_018296145.1 Oncorhynchus tshawytscha | reverse complement strand
TATTTTCATAATACGCTTGTGAGATACTTGTCATTTAGAATGAATCTTTTTGTACTATAGTGTTGGCCGTTTGCAGTTATCCTTTCTCTGTCAGGGTTCAGTTACTGGGGCCAGACAGAGGGGAGAGGTCAGGCTTATCTTCATATGTAAACGTATCTTTTATACCATGTGAAGGGATGATTGAGGGGAACCAATTATCTCTTGGCTCCACAATGTCTGTGCGCCAGTCACTCCCTACTTTTCCCATCGGGGAGAGGAGGATGGCAGTGTCTGGAACCATTCTATGTTCCCTCTGAGGTTGCCCTTATCTTGACCTGGAGGCTCACTTTCCTCTCCGTGAGCTTGTCCGTTGATGGGTTGTATTTGGGATGGGAGTATCTAAAATGACAATTGATATATACCATTGGATGAGATAATGTCTTGGTACTATTTTGTACCAAGAACGAGATAAGAGCTTTGTTTAGGAGACCAAACTGAATGATAATTTATAGCCAATGTTGCCTGGCGATGGAAGTAAAATCTTTCCTTGTGAAAGTTCCTATTATCTGTGTTTTGTCATGTCGAGTAGGGGGGTAAGATCTTTGCTATAAAAGATCTCAGTTGCGAAATGTTGACCACTCTCAACTTTTCATTAGAGATACTGAAATGTTGAAAGTCAAAATGCTATTGCAAAAGCTTCATTATTATTAACCTCTAGCGTCGAGCAATCCCGTATCCGGGAGCGTAATCATAGCCTCAAGCTCATTACCATAACACAACGTTTCTTATTCATGAAAATCGCAAATGAAATGAAATGAGTATATTGAAACACAAGCTTAGCCTTTTGTTAACAACACTGTCATCTCAGATTTTCAAAATATGCTTTAACCAAAGCTACACAAGCATTTGTGTAAGAGTATTGATAGCCTAGCATAGCATTAAGCCTAGCATTCAGCAGGCAACATTTTCACAAAAACAAGAAAACCATTCAAATAAAATCATTTATCTTTGAAGAATTTCGGATGTTTTCAATGACAAGACTCTCAGTTAGATAGCAAATGTTCATTTTTTCCAAAAAGATTATTTGTGTAAGAGAAATAGCTCCGTTTTGTTCATCACGTTTGGCTAAGAAAAAAAAAACGAAAATGCAGTCACTTACAACGCCAAACTTTTTTCCAAATTAGCTCCATAATATCGACAGAAACAGCAAACGTTGTTCAGAATCAATACTCAAGGTGTTTTTCCCAATTCTATTAGATGAAAAATCATTCCTGGCAGTCGGTTTCTCACCAGAGCCAAACGGAAAAATACTGCAGCTGGAGATTACGCAATAATTGCGACGGAGGACACCAAGTGACCACCTGGTAAATGTAGTCTCTTATGGTCAATCTTCCAATGATATGCCTACAAATACGTCACAATGCTGCAGACACCTTGGGGAAAACGTGGAAAAGGTAAGCTGACTCCTAGCTCCTCCACAGCCATATAAGGAGTCATTGCCATGAGGCGGTTTCAAAAAGTGCGGCACTTCCTGATTATATTTTTATCTGGGTTTTTTCTGTAACATCAGTTCTGTGGCACTCACAGACAATATCTTTGCAGTTTTAGAAACGTCAGAGTGTTTTCTTTCCAAAGCTGTCAATTCTATGCATAGTCGAGCATCTTTTCGTGACAAAATATCTTGTTTAAAACGGGAACGTTTTTCATCCAAAAATTAAAAGAGCGCCCCCTATATCGAAGAAGTTAAAGGTGAAGATTAAGCATAACTCTGACTGGTGTGTGATTTGCTCTCTCATCATTTGGTAATTAAGGAAAATTCCACGACAGCATTCTCTCAGCCAGCTTCACCTGGAATGCTTTTCCAACAGTCTTGAAGGAGTTCCCACAGTTGTTGAGCACATGTTGGTTTCTTTTACTTCACTCTGCAGTCCAAGTCATCCCAAACCATCTCAAATGGGTTGAGGTCGGATGATTGTGGAGGCCAGGTCATCTGATGCAGCACAATATTTGGGGCAAATCCAACAGAACAGATCACTGAGCACCACACCACATTTTCAAGCATGGTGGTGGCTGCATCATGCTATGGGTATAATTGTCATTGGCAAGGACTAGGGAGTTTATGATAAAAAAGAAACAGAATAGAGCTAAGTACAGGCAAAATCCTAGAGGAAAACATTGTTCAGTCTGTTTCCAACAGACACTGGGAGACAAATTCAACCTTTCAGCAGGACAATAATCTAAAACACAAAGAAAAATATACTTGAGTTGCTTACCAAGACGACATGGAATGTTTTTGAGTGGCTTGGTTACAGTTTTGATTGAAATCAACTTGAAAATGTATGGCAAGACTTAAAAATGGCTGTCTAGCAATGATCAACAAACAGAACTTGAAGATTTGTTTTAAGAATAATGCAAATATTGTACAATCCAGGTGTGCAATGCGCTTAGAGACTTACAGTGGAGAGAACAAGTATTTGATACACTGACGATTTTGCAGGTTTTCCTACTTACAAAGCATGTAAGTGTGCAGGTCTACAATTTTTTCCCTGATGTCCTTACACAGCTCTCTAGTCTTGGCCATTGTGGAGAGTTTGGAGTCTGTTTGATTGAGTGTGTGGACAGGTGTCTTTTATACAGGTAACGAGTTCAAACAGGTGCAGTTAATACAGTTAATGAGTGGAGAACAGGAGGGCTTCTTAAAGAAAAAATAACAGTTCTGTGAGAGCCGGAATTCTTACTGGTTTGTAGGTGATTAAATACTTATGTCATGCAATAAAATGCAAATTAATTACTTAAAAATCATTCAATGTGATTTTCTGGATTTTTGCTTTAGATTCCGTCTCTCACAGTTGAAGTGTACCTATGATAAAAATTACAGACCTCTACATGCTTTGTAAGTAGGAAAACCTGCAATATCGGCCATGTATCAAATACTTGTTCACCCCACTGTATCTAGAAAGACTCACATCTGTAATCACTGTCAAAGGTGAAAGGTGAAAACTTAGCTAATCAAGATATATTAGTGTTTTATTGTTCATGTATACATTTTTTACAATATTATAATTTTTCTTCAACTATATTTAGTGTAGATCGTTGACAAAAAAATACATTTACATACATTTTAATCCCACTTTGTAACACAACAAAATGTGGGAAAGGTCAAGGGGTGTGAACTTTCTGAAGGCACTGTAGCAATGTAGTTGCCTAATACATTAGGTCTAGTTACCGTAGGTCATGTGGTAATAATGTAGTAATGAGGACAATCTATTGTAAGGTATGTGTGTAAGCTATCTTTGTGATCAGGTTTGCATTATAATCTGTCTATGTTTTATCTCCAGTGTCGTCCTCCTCTTCCCCCGGTCAACTAGCTCTGAATGATTCTCAATCGCAGTGTAAAGGTCTCTGGCAGCCCTCGTCTGATCAGTTCTGCTTGAAGCTGGAACAAACAAAGGGGTTACATCATTTAGTAAATGAGTTAACGCTACATTCCCATCCTCTTCATGCTCCTTCCATTCATTCACTTCACTTTCCATCTTTATTCAATATCCTCATTTGTTAAAGCAAACTTACGCTTAAATCCCATTGAGTGAGGTTTTTCCTCATTCTTTAATCATTTTTGGAGATTAATTAATTAATTATAAAATGAAGTGCTTGAGAGCGACTCTCACCTGCTTCAAGATCTCAGATTCGGTTAGGTATCTCGTCATGTCCAATTTCAACCTCAGTACTAACTTATATCCTGTGGAGACACAATGAGTAAATGATAAAAACAAACATGAAACAAAACAAACAGACTGACAGTAAGACAGACAGACAGACAAGCACGTACCGTAATACATGAAAATAAGGAGACTTGACAAGGTTGACCACTATTACCAATTTCATTAGATATTAAGTAAAGTAAATCACACTTACTAAGCCCACTATTCGTGGTTGACTGTCTGGCAGGTGGAGTTGTAGTGCTCATTTGTGTCGTTTTTGGTAGCTCAGTAGAGGATGTTGTAGCGGGAGTTGTAGTTGTTTTAGTTAGAACTACCATTGTGAAATTAGGTACCATTGTGAAATTAACTGAATGTATTTTTGTTGTAGTAGGATCTGTAGTTGTTGTATTAGGAGCTGTAGTTGTTGTATTAGGAGCTGTAGTTGTTGTATTGGGAGCTGTAGTTGCTGTATTAGGAGCTGTGTATGTTGTATTAGGAGCTGTGGTTGTTCTATTAGGAGCCGTGGTTGCCGTAGTAGGAGCTGTGGTTACCGTAGTAGGAGCTGTGGTTGTCATAGCTGGAGCTGCGGTTGTTGCTGTCGGAACAATAGTTGTCGTACTTAGAAGTGCTTTTGCCGTAGTAAGAGCTGTCTCTGTTGTGTTATGAACGGTTGTTGTCATATTAGAAGCAGCAGTTGTGGCTCTTGCAGGAACTGCGGTTGTCGTAGAAGGAGCTGCGGATGTCATAGTAGGACCTGCGGTTGTAAGAGCTTTGGTTGTTGTAGTAGGAGCTGCAGTTGTCGTAGTAGGAGCAACGGTTGTCGTAGTAGGAGCTGCGGTTGTCGTAGTAGGAGCTGCGGTTGTCGTAGTAGGAGCTGCGGTTGTCGTAGTAGGAGCTGCGGTTGTCGTAGTAGGAGCTGTGGTTGTCGTAGTAGGAGCTGCGGTTGTAGGAGCTTCGGTTGTCGTAGTAAGAGCTGCGGTTGTCGTAGGAAGAGCTGCGGTTGTCGTAGTAAGAGATGCAGTTGTCGTAGTAAGAGATGCAGTTGTCGTAGTAGGAACTGCTGTTGTAGAAGCTGTGGTTGTCATACTAGGAGCTGCGGTTGTCGTAGTAGGAGCTGCGGTTGTTGTAGTAGGAGCTGCGGTTGTCGTAGTAGGAGCTGCGGTTGTAGGAGCTTCGGTTGTCGTAGTAAGAGCTGCGGTTGTCGAAGTAAGAGCTGCGGTTGTCGTAGTAAGAGCTGCAGTTGTAGGAGCTGTGGTTGTCGTAGTAGGAGCTGTGGTTATCGTAGTAGGAGCTGAAGTTGTAGGAGCTTCGGATGTCGTAGTAAGAGCTGCAGTTGTCGTAGTAAGAGCTGCAGTTGTCGTAGTAAGAGCTGTGGTTGTCGTAGTAGGAACTGCTGTTGTAGAAGCTGTGGTTGTCATACTAGGAGCTGCGGTTGTCGTAGTAGGAGCTGCGGTTGTTGTAGTAGGAGCTGCGGTTGTCGTAGTAGGAGCTGCGGTTGTAGGAGCTTCGGTTGTCGTAGTAAGAGCTGCGGTTGTCGTAGTAAGAGCTGCAGTTGTCGTAGTAAGAGCTGCAGTTGTCGTAGTAAGAGCTGTGGTTGTCGTAGTAGGAGCTGCGGTTGTCGTAGTAGGAGCTGCGGTTGTCGTAGTAGGAGCTGCGGTTGTCGTAGTAGGAGCTGCGGATGTCGTAGTAGGAGCTGCGGTTGTCGTAGTAGGAGCTGCGGTTGTCGTAGTAGGAGCTGCGGTTGTCGTAGTAGGAGCTGCGGTTGTCGTAGTAGGAGCTGCGGTTGTCGTAGAAGGAGCTGCGGTTGTAGGAGCTTCGGTTGTCGTAATAAGAGCTGCGGTTGTCGTAGTAGGATCTGTGGTTGTCGTAGTAGGAGCTGCGGTTGTAGGAGCTTCGGTTGTTGTAGTAAGAGCTGCGGTTGTCGTAGTAAGAGCTGCGGTTGTCGTAGTAAGAGATGCAGTTGTCGTAGTAAGAGATGCAGTTGTCGTAGTAGGAACTGCGGTTGTCGTAGTAGGAGCTGCGGTTGTCGTAGTAGGAACTGCGGTTGTCGTAGTAGGAGCTGCGGTTGTCGTAGTAGGAGCTGCGGTTGTCGTAGTAGGAGCTTCGGTTGTCGTAGTAAGAGCTTCGGTTGTCGTAGTAAGAGCTGCGGTTGTCGTAGTAGGAGCTGCGGTAGTAGGAGCTGCGGTTGTAGGAGTTTCGGTTGTCGTAGTAAGAGCTGCAGTTGTCGAAGTAAGAGCTGCGGTTGTCGTAGTAAGAGCTGCAGTTGTAGGAGCTGTGGTTGTCGTAGTAGGAGCTGCGGTTGTCGTAGTAGGAGCTGCGGTTGTCGTAGTAGGAGCTGAGGTTGTCGTAGTAGGAGCGGCGGTTGTCGTAGTATGAGCTGCGGTTGTCGTAGTAGGAGCTGCGGTTGTCGTAGTAGGAGCTGCGGTTGTCGTAGTAGGAGCTGCAGTTGTAGGAGCTTCGGATGTCGTAGTAAGAGCTGCGGTTGTCGTAGTAAGAGCTGCAGTTGCCGTAGTAAGAGCTGCAGTTGTCGTAGAAGGAGCTGCGGTTGTCGTAGTAAGAGCTGTGGTTGTCGTAGTAGGAGCTGCGGTTGTCGTAGTAGGAGCTGCGGTTGTCGTAGTAGGAGCTGCGGTTGTCGTAGTAGGAGCTGCGGATGTCGTAGTAGGAGCTGCGGTTGTCGTAGTAGGAGCTGCGGTTGTCATAGTAGGAGCTGCGGTTGTCGTAGTAGGAGCTGCGGTTGTAGGAGCTGTGGTTGTTATAGTAGGAGCTGCGGTTGTCGTAGTAGGATCTGTGGTTGTCGTAGTAGGAGCTGCGGTTGTTATAGTAGGAGCTGCGGTTGTCGTAGAAGGAGCTGCGGTTGTAGGAGCTGCGGTTGTCGTAGTAGGAGCTGCGGATGTCGTAGTAGGAGCTGCGGTTGTCGTAGTAGGAGCTGCGGTTGTCGTAGTAAGAGATGCAGTTGTCGTAGTAGGAGCTGCGGTTGTCGTAGTAGGAGCTGCGGTTGTCGTAGTAGGAGCTGCGGTAGTAGGAGCTGCGGTTGTAGGAGTTTCGGTTGTCGTAGTAAGAGCTGCGGTTGTCGGTAAGAGCTGCGGTTGTCGTAGTAAGAGCTGCAGTTGTAGGAGCTGTGGTTGTCGTAGTAAGAGCTGCGGTTGTCGTAGTAGGAGCTGCGGTTGTCGTAGTAGGAGCTGCGGTTGTCGTAGTAGGAGCGCCGGTTGTCGTAGTATGAGCTGCGGTTGTTGTAGTAGGAGCTGCGGTTGTCGTAGTAGGAGCTGCGGTTGTCGTAGTAGGAGCTGCGGTTGTCGTAGTAGGAGCTGCGGTTGTAGGAGCTGTAGTTGTTATAGTAGAAGCTGCGGTTGTCGTAGTAGGAGCTGCGGTTGTCGTAGTAGGAGCTGCGGTTGTCGTAGTAGGAGCTGCGGTTGTAGGAGCTTCGGATGTCATAGTAAGAGCTGCGGTTGTCGTAGTAAGAGCTGCAGTTGTCGTAGTAGGAGCTGCGGTTGTCGTAGTAGGAGCTGCGTTTGTCATAGAAGGAGCTGTGGTTGTAGGCGCTTCGGTTGTCGTAGTAAGAGCTGCGGTTGTCGTAGTAGGAGCTGCGGTTGTCGTAGTAGGATCTGCGGTTGTCGTAGAAGGAGCTGCGGTTGTAGGAGGTTCGGTTGTCGTAGGAGCTGCGGTTGTCGTAGTAGGAGCTGTGGTTGTCGTAGTAGGAGCTTCGGATGTCGTAGTAGGAGCTGCGGTTGTTGTAGAAGGAGCTGTGGTTGTAGGCGCTTCGGTTGTCGTAGTAAGAGCTGCGGTTGTCGTAGTAAGAGCTGCAGTTGTCGTAGTAAGAGCTGCAGTTGTCGTAGTAAGAGCTGCAGTTGTCGTAGTAAGAGCTGCGGTTGTCGTAGTTGGAGCTGCGGTTGTCGTAGTAGGAGCTGCGGTTGTCGTAGTAGGAGCTGCGGTTGTCGTAGTAGAGCTGCGGTTGTAGGAGCTTCGGATGTCATAGTAAGAGCTGCAGTTGTCGTAGTAGGAGCTGCGGTTGTCGTAGTAGGAGCTGCGGTTGTCGTAGAAGGAGCTGTGGTTGTAGGCGCTTCGTTGTCGTAGTAAGAGCTGCGGTTGTCGTAGTAGGAGCTGCGGTTGTCGTAGTAGGATCTGCGGTTGTCGTAGAAGGAGCTGCGGTTGTAGGAGGTTCGGTTGTCGTAGTAAGAGCTGCGGTTGTCGTAGTAGGAGCTGTGGTTGTCGTAGTAGGAGCTTCGGATGTCGTAGTAAGAGCTGCGGTTGTCGTAGAAGGAGCTGCGGTTGTAGGAGCTGCGTTTGTCGTAGTAGAGCTGCGGATGTGGTAGGAGCTGCGGTTGTCGTAGTAGGAGCTGCGGTTGTCGTAGTAGGAGCTGCGGTTGTAGGAGCTTCGGTTGTCGTAATAAGAGCTGCGGTTGTCGTAGTAGGATCTGTGGTTGTTATAGTAGGAGCTGCGGTTGTCGTAGAAGGAGCTGCGGTTGTAGGAGCTGCGGTTGTCGTAGTAGGAGCTGCGGATGTCGTAGTAGGAGCTGCGGTTGTCGTAGTAGGAGCTGCGGTTGTCGTAGTAGGAGCTGCGGTTGTAGGAGCTTCGGTTGTCGTAATAAGAGCTGCGGTTGTCGTAGTAGGATCTGTGGTTGTTATAGTAGGAGCTGCGGTTGTCGTAGTAGGAGCTGCGGTTGTCGTAGAAGGAGCTGTGGTTGTAGGAGCTTCGGTTGTCGTAATAAGAGCTGCGGTTGTCGTAGTAGGATCTGTGGTTGTTGTAGTAGGACCTACGGTTGTAGGAGCTTCGGTTGTTGTAGTAAGAGCTGCGGTTGTCGTAGTAAGAGCTGCGGTTGTCGTAGTAAGAGATGCAGTTGTCGTAGTAAGAGATGCAGTTGTCGTAGTAGGAGCTGCGGTTGTCGTAGTAGGAGCTGCGGTTGTCGTAGTAGGAGCTGCGGTAGTAGGAGCTGCGGTTGTAGGAGTTTCGGTTGTCGTAGTAAGAGCTGCGGCTGTCGAAGTAAGAGCTGCGGTTGTCGTAGTAAGAGCTGCAGTTGTAGGAGCTGTGGTTGTCGTAGTAGGAGCTGCGGTTGTCGTAGTAGGAGCTGCGGTTGTCGTAGTAGGAGCTGCGGTTGTCGTAGTATGAGCTGCGGTTGTCGTAGTAGGAGCTGTGGTTGTAGGAGCTGTAGTTGTTATAGTAGAAGCTGCGGTTGTCGTAGTAGGAGCTGCGGTTGTCGTAGTAGGAGCTGCGGTTGTCGTAGGGAGCTAAGGTTGTAGGAGCTTGGATGTCATAGTAAGAGCTGCGGTTGTCATAGTAAGAGCTGCAGTTGTCGTAGCTAGGAGCTGCGGTTGTCGTAGTAGGAGCTGCGGTTGTCGTAGAAGGAGCTGTGGTTGTAGGCGCTTCGGATGTCATAGTAAGAGCTGCGGTTGTCGTAGTAGGAGCTGCGGTTGTCGTAGTAGGATCTGCGGTTGTCGTAGAAGGAGCTGCGGTTGTAGGAGGTTCGGTTGTCGTAGTAAGAGCTGCGGTTGTCGTAGTAGGAGCTGTGGTTGTCGTAGTAGGAGCTTCGGATGTCGTAGTAAGAGCTGCAGTTGTCGTAGTAAGAGCTGCAGTTGTCGTGCAGTTGTCGTAGTAAGAGCTGCAGTTGTCGTAGTAAGAGCTGCGGTTGTCGTAGTTGGAGCTGCGGTTGTAGGAGCTGCGGTGTCGTGTCGGAGCTGCCGTTGTCGTAGTAGGAGCCGCCGATGTCGTAGTAGAAGCCAACGATGTCGTAGGAGCTATGGTTGTCGTAGTAGGAGCTGTGGTTGTCGTAGTAGGATCAGCGGTTGTCGTAGTAGGAGCTGAGGTTGTAGGAGCTGTGGTTGTTGTAGTAGGAGCTGCGGTTGTCGTAGTCGGAGCTGCGGTTGTTGTACTAGCCGCGGTTGTCGTAGTTGGAGCCGCGGATGTCGTAGTAGGAGCCGCGGTTGGCGTAGTAGGAGCTACGGTTGTCGTAGTAGGAGCCTCGGTTGTTGTTGTAGGAGCTGCCGTTGTAGGAGCCGCAGATGTCGTAGTAGGAGCCGCAGATGTTGTAGTAGGAGCTGCCGTTGTCGTAGTAGGAGCTACTGTTGTCGTAGTAGGAGCTGCGGTTGTCGAAGTAGGAGCTGCGGTTGTCGAAGTAGGAGCTGCGGTTGTAGTAGACGTGGTTGTCGCTGTAGGAGCTGCCGTTGATGTAGTAGGTGCTGTCGATGTCGTAGTAGGAGCTGCCGATGTCGTAGTAGGTGCCACAGATGTCGTACTAGGATCCGCAGATGTCGTAGTAGGACCCGCGGTTGTCATAGTAGGAGCTGCGGTTGTAGAAGCTGCGGTTGTCAAAATAGGAGCTGCGGTTGTAGAAGCTGCGGTTGCTGCAGTAGGAGCTGCAGTTGTTGTAGTAAGAGCTGCGTCTCTCGTAGTAGGAGCTGCGCTTGACGTGGTAGCAGCCTCGGTTGTTGTGGTAGGATCTGCGGTCGTCGTGGTAGCAGCCTCGGTTGTCGTGGTAGCAGCCGCGGTTGTCGTAGTAGGAGCCTCGGTTGTTGTTGTCATATTAGGATCTAAGGTTGTGCTTGTTGCAGAGCAAAGGCTGCATATTTCTGGAAAAAAATACTAAATATTACAATTATTAGTAAATATGACAATACCTTAATCCTAGGCATCAGAAATGGGCATTTCCAAAACGTCAGCCCATGTTTTTCCCTCAAGGTCCCTCAAGGCCTGAAGATGGACCAGCCCATCTGGCATTTGCCTGAAATTCCATATATCCATTCCTTTTGTGACTCGCTTCAAGAAGCTGGGCTTATGTCGCATGTCACTACTTCACAGGAGAGGCATTTAAATGTTTTTTTTTTTTATTATCAATTTTTTTGTGGTAGAAATGCCTTCTGGAACGTGTTCTTTCATGTGCAATAATTATTAATGTATATGGTATCTTTAAATACGAATAAAACATGTAAATTACCAGCTTAGTAAAACACAGGCACATTCCCACTAGCAATAATTGATAATGGATGGGCTGGACATGCTGAGAGATGAGTTTGGATTGGTCTGCCATGTAGCCTGCTTCTATCTATAACATGACCTGCTCAGTATGTGTGGAAAATAATTTCTACGGCTACTTAAAAAAAAAGATATCATGAAGAACTGAAAATGCTTTGCTGGACTACTTTCTGGAGGATGACCATGCCATGCTGAATCTCTCTGATTCTGAAAATGAATCAGACAATGAGGAAATTCCTGACTTAGGTCAAAACATTTTCATTGAACCAGACATTATTGTCTTCTGATGACAGTGGTGGGGAAGAAACTGTGTCGTTGTCACGGAAGAAGTTGAGCGAATTTATGAAATCAGTGGAAGCAGAGAGATGATTACCAAATGCTGAGAGTCCAAATGGGAACACAGAAGGCTGTTGTATAAAACTTGTCTTCTGATCACATTTTCTAACTAAGGGCAACCATGACATAGAGGAAGAAGCATTGTTCATCCATGTATACGGCGAATAGTCTAATTACATTACCAGATTGTATAAGTTTCTAATTTGGTCAGAAAGTCATTTTTCATTGCAAGTTAAAGTGTACTGTTAGCTATCTTTCTCGCGTAGTTTACTGCACTGTGAATCCTTAAAGAGATGGGTGGGGCTAAGGCTTGAGAGTGTGTGAATGATGCTGGGTGTAGACAAAGAAGAGCTCTCCAGTAGGTGTACTACATTTTCTTAAAGGTGGGGTTACAAGTTTATCAACATTCAAAGCAGGATTGCTTTCCCATTGCTCATCAACTGGGCAGTGTATGATACAACGTTGTATAGGTCTGAGTCTCTACTTTTATCCAATGTAAAAAAAAAATACAATTTCAAATTTGATGCATAGGACCGAATTCAGGTGGTGAGTCAGATTACTGCTTAAGCTTCACATTGAATATATTTTTACAACAATAACTAAACAGGAGATAGATACTAACCTGAAAACATTATGAGTAACACCCAAAGTTCCATGGTTGTATTGGTATTCCCTAATACATGGGAGAAAAATATGAATCAAATTCTAAATCAATTGAACAATTATTTATTTAAAATATACATTTAAATACTAATCAATAATACAACTCGAATCATGTTATGTCTCTACACAAAAGTTAGCCTAAACTGTAAGTGTTTTTTCTGAGAGTGATTTTTCTATCAATATAATAGGTCTACAGTACCTGTAAGTGACAGTGTTCACTATTCCGTACATTTACATTCTGTAAATGTGCAAGTGCATGTACTTTCAATGTATAATATTTGATAGAATAATAGAAAATGTCTTACCAAAATGGTTGCTGCTTGTCTTCAGTGTTCAGGCTTCTATGAGCTCCTCAAATGATATGCATGCGTTTCTCTTTTGATTTTATCTGTGTCAGCTGGCATCCCAAATGGCACCCTATTCCCTATATAGTGCACTACTTTGACTAGGGCCCATAGGGAATATGGGCCGCAGGTAACCTAGTGCTTAGAGTGTTGGACTAGTAACCGGAAGGTTGCAAGATTAAATCCCCGAGCTGACATAGTAAAAATCTGTTGTTCTGCCCCTGAACAAGGCAGTTAATCCACTGTTCCTAGGCCGTCATTGAAAATAACAATTTGTTCTTAACTGACTTGCATAGTTAAATACAGATAAAATAATAGTGTTCCATTTGGGATGTACATTCAGTTTCTGGCAGTTACAGTAATTACAGTTGAACAAGGAAGAATAAACTACATTCCAACACTATCATGTCAGTAAGCAACTTCTGGTAACACTTGTTAAATCATTTTTTGGTACAGTGGTTTAAAAAGCTGTAGCATACTGCAGCACAGCTTGCATGGGGCTGGAGAATTCCATGGCACATTATTTAAGTGTTAGCCATTAATGCTAGCTAGCTAGTTTGACCACCAGAAGACATCTTTGAGAAGCATTTGATAGCTTACAATAGTGGCTGTACTGGAGAATTTAAAACCTTTTTGTAAGAACATGGTAAATGGGACTGATTTTAAGAAATGTTGCTTAATTTGATATGGTGTTTCTAGTCCAAGAAAAACTCTGGGTTTCTGTTAGGATGGAATGGAAAATATGGCGCTGTACAACGTGATGGTCGGGAGTAGGCTACAGTACTGGGATATTTAGCTAAAGAATCCCTGTTGTGCGCCAGTCGTGTATAGCCATAATGGAAATTTGTGACCTTATTTGACCTTTTCTGCCGCTTTTGAAACACGTTTGGATCCTTCTTTGGGGCACTACTTGTTGAGTAAATAAAACACTTAACAAATCACAATACAGTAACTATTGGTCACTTATGTATTATTATTCTAATATGTATTCATTATAGAATTGTGTCAGTTATTAATGATAAACATTTAAACTGCACTCTTCCTCCCCATCTCTATTTTTCAGCTCCAGATGACAAAACCTGCACGCAGTCCAAGGGTTGCAGGTCTGCGGACTTCCTTCTGGTCACACATTGTAGTCGGAGAAATATCCAATAAACCAAAGACATTGCTTTAAGTGTGAATGTACTCTATTGCAGATATTTTCCTCAAATAAAATAAACAAGTAATTACAACTGATTTACATTGTGGATGGTGTGTGTGTGCGCGCATGTTTCATTTTATTTTTCCTTGTCAGCCACCCATCTCTGCTTTGTCAGTCTTGATAGGCCCAGTGTATGCACTTCTGGCTGAGGCTGTCAGGCAGTGGTGGAGTGCATGGCAGATCTGAAAGAGAGCTGCACAAAGTGACAGTAAGTATACTTATCAACAACAGGTCTGTGTGTACATCTGTTGGTGTGAGTGAGCATATGTAATATAATTCTGAATTACCTGTATCCATCTGGGAATCCTCGAAAGTTTCTCCCTTCACGGCCAGTGTAGGTGCAGCCAGTAGATTAAATACCAGAGCAGGGGAATGCCGTGACTGCAGCTGAACTGCTGGGGGTGGCAGATCTAAAAGAGGCACAATTTTCTTAACTGAATATAATCATTCAACTAAAAAGACAATGAGTGTAAGGCCTGGATTCAAACAGATCAAGTGCGGTGATAGCTGACACCCGCATAGCTGATGTTTTGGCGGTGTCAGAAGTAGAGGTCGACAGATTATGATTTTTCAACGCCGATACCAATTATTGGAGAACCAAAAAAAGCTGATACTGACTAATATATATATTTGTAATAATGACAATTACAACAATACTGAATGAACCCTTTTATTTTAACTTAATATAATACATAAATAAAAATCAACTTACTCTCAAATAAATAATGAAACATGTTCAATTTGGTTTAAATAATGCAAAAACACAGTGTTGGAGAAGAAAGTAAAAGTGCAATATGTGCCATGTAAAAAAGATAACGTTTAAGTTCCTTGCTCAGAACATGAGAACATATGAAAGCTGGTGGTTCCTTTTAACATAAGTCTTCAATAGTCCCAGTTAAGAAGATTTAGGTTGTAGTTATTATAGGACTAATTCTCTCTATAGCATTTGTATATCTATATACCTTTGACTGTTGGATATTCTTATAGGTACTTTAGTATTGCCAGCCTAATCTTGGGAGTTGATAGGCTTGAAGTCATAAATAGCGCTGTGCTTCAAGCATTGCGAAGAGCTGCTGGCAAATGCAGGAAGGTGCTGTTTGAATGAATGCTTACGAGCCTGCTGCTGCCTACCACCGCTCAGTCAGACTGCTCTATCAAATATCAAATCATAGACTTAATTATAATATAATAAACACACAGAAATACGAGCCTTAGGTCATTAATATGGTCAAATTTGGAAACTATCATTTAAAAAACAAAACGTTTATTCTTTCAGTGAAATACAGAACCATTCTGTATTTTAACGAACGGGTAGCATCCATATGTCTAAATATTGCTGTTACATGCGACAACCTTCAATGTTATGTCATAACTGCCACGCAGTCTCCTCGTGGAGTGCAATGTAATTGGCCATAATCCGCGTCCACTTTCTGGAAGTTCCAGCGTGCCACTCCAGAGCTGGAACAGCTTGGCAGAAAGATGGTTACCTGTTACCCACAAGCAGGTTGGCAGATCTGAAAAATATGCACAATATAATTTTAAAGGCACAGTAGTACATAGAGCCATGACTGGCTCTATGGAACTATATTCCACATCAAGTAACTCATGCAAGCAGTAAAATTAGATTTGAAAACCAGATAAAATACACCTTATGGAACAGCGAGGACTGTGAAGAGACATGTATATACACACACGATAACATACACACTGTTCACACACGTACACAAGATTTTGTGTTTTAAATTTGTGGTAGTAGAGTCATGACTTGAGGATACACACTTAATGTGTTGTGAATGTATTGTAATGTTTTAAAAATTGTATAACTGACGTAATTTCGCTGGACCTGAAGAAGAGTAACTGCTGTCTTGGCAGCAGCTAATGGGGATCCATGGGGTGGCAGGGTAGCTTAGTGGTTAGAGCGTTGGACTAGTAACCAAATCCCCGAGCTGACAAGGTACAAATCTGTTGTTCTGCCCCTGAACAGACAATTAACCCACTATTCCTAGGTCGTCATTGAAAATAAGAATTTGTTCTTAACTGACTTGCCTAGTTAAATAAAGGTACAATACAACAAATGATTTATGTTTGTGTGTGTTTGGCAACCCACACAGCAGACTTAATTTTAATTTTCCCCATTGTACTTGCAATCTGATATGTGTGTGTTCTGTGTTGTTATGACTTAGAAGTGTCAACCTGACCACATCCTTGTAGTAGGCCATTCAGTGATTACCTTTGGGAAAAATGACTAACAGTGTACAGTAAAAAGGAGATCAAATATTCAGGTCTGGATTGACAAGTAGACTAAATCATGTGAAGTTACAAACCTCTATGGCTTAGTCTACACTCAAGTTAAAAAAAGGATGCAGGACATGAGCTCTAGGACCATGCCTCAGGACTACCTGGCCTGACGACTTCTGGCTGTCCCTGTCTCCAGTCCACCTAGTCGTGCTGCTGATCCACGCTCTGCTGTTTGTGTCTGCAGCTATGGAACCCTGACCTGCTCAAGGCTCACCAGAGGTACTACCTTGTCCCAGACCCGCTTTTTGATCCTGTCTCTCTACCGGACCTACTTTCTCAACCTCTAAACGCTCAGCTATGAAGAGCCAACTGGCATTTACTCCTGAGGTGCTGAACTATTGCACCCTCTTTATTTGACACCGCTGGTTATCTATGAATGTTTAAACATCTTGAAGAATAATCTGGCTAAATGGCTGTACTCTTTAATAATATCCACCAGCACAGCCAGAAGAGGACTGGCCACCCCTTTCTGCCTTTCTAGGGAGTTTTGTTGCTTGTATATGCTTCTATTCATGTCAGTAACTCTAAATATGACATTAAGTTGCCTTACATTTCCTCAATAGGAAGTTGTAACTTAAGCCAACACTTTTTTCTGGTCTTTCCTGCTGGGGACATGGGGCTTCAGGCTTGTGATTGGACGGCCTAGAGAAATGGAATATTAGCAATAATTAGTGTCCACATTTCTGAATGAATGAAATTCAATATGGGTTCGCTGTGTATCTCATCTGACTGAGAATTGCTGATGATATACTGTTATATGTCTATTTTCTTTAGAAAATCTGCCACCAAACCACACACTTATAACCAGTGATTGTACACACAACCATTATCTTATTTGACCAAGTCAAAAATAACATCATTTTGTCAAGGTACCCAACGAATAACAAAACAGTTGGAAGGCTATTGTTGCTGTATACTGTACCCTACCCCATCAACCAACTACTAGCTGGTCACAAGGCTACGTTGTTATCATTTAGTAATGTTGTACTGTAATCTACTGCACCCCATATCAACCAAATAGTAGTGACAAGGCTATTCGCCACCGAGTCAACATGTGGCCAGAATTATATTACACTCAGGTTGGTTTACGAACCACATTGACAATGCATGGGAAACGGTTAAGGGCCGTTGAGAAAAATAGTCCCCATGGTTGTATACTCTGCAAAAACACATTCACATTTTTAGTACACCATTTTTATTTACCCTTTATTTAATTATCTATTGTATTACACAGTATGCCTACACATTGATAGGCTATATACATTTTCTTTAAAGAAAATGCACTAAAACCAAAATACCTTTGGTTTTGTGATCTCAGCTCCGGCTCATTTTCAAGTCATGGTTACGGTCCTAACCCTGGAATGGGTAGCACCATCGAAAGAAGCTGGCTTGATGAAAACGATGCCCATTTCGTCTGTGCTTCTTGAAATGGGTTTCCATGGATGAGCAGCCGCACACTATTCTAAGATCACCTGCGCAATGCCAAGCGTTGGCTGGAGTGGTGTAAAACATGCCTTCATTGGACTCTGGAGCAGTGGAAACACGTTCTCTGAAGTGATGAATCACGCTTCATCATCTGGCAGTCCGACGGACAAATCTGGGTTTGGTGGATGTCAAGAGAACGCTACCTGCCCCAATGCATAGTGCCAACTGTAAAGTTTGGTGGAGGAGGAATAATGGTCTGGGTCTGTTTTTCATGGTTTGGGCTGTGCCCCATAGTTCCAGTGGAAGGAAATCTTAACGCTAGAGCATACAATGACATTCAAGATGATTCTGTGCTTCTGTGGCAACAGTTTAGGGAAGGCCTGTTTCTGTTTCAGCATGACAATGCCCTTGTGCACAAAGCGAGGTCCAGACAGAAATGGTTTGTCGAGATTGGTGTAGATAAACTTGACTGGCCTGTACAGAGCTCTGACCTCAACCCTATCAAACACCTTTGGGATGATTTGGAACACGACTGTTAGCCAGGCCTAATCGCCCAACATCAGTGCCCAACCTCACTATTGCTCTTGTGGCTGAATGGAAGCAAGTCCCCGCAGCAATGTTCCAACATCTAGTTGAAAGCCTTTAAAAAAGAGTGGAGGCTGTTATAGCAGGAAAAGGGGGGACCAACTTTTGGAATGAGATGTTCGATGAGCTGGTGTCCACAAACTTTTTGGGACACAAAACTACCTCCATACATTCATTTGTTTGTATGGGTTACCTTCAGACGAGTCAAGTGACACTTGTGTTCAGGAGAGTCTCCCATTCATTAGTGGGGTAATATTAGTTTGTAGCTCAAACGGTTTGTCCACTACAGACAGAAGTTGGCACATCAGTGATACCAACTTCAAACGAGTCCCGTGACACTTGTGGGGGTTGTAGAGCAAAACGGAGAACACCATAGTGTTCACGAGAGTCTCCCCTTTCCATAGATTCATAACCGTTCAGACATTACAGATGTTTCCGTGAGAATACAGATTTTCGATCTTTCTCATGATCTCACAAATACCACTGTAGCTCTTCCACCTGTGAATTGAGACACAACTCACGCAAAAAAAGTGATATCTCTTGATTGAAGTGACAGATTTTTCTATTAGAATATCTTAAATGTTATATCATGAGAAAGTTAGAAGCGATTTACTGTGTTATGCCTTATACAGTGCCTTGCGAAAGTATTCGGCCCCCTTGAACTTTGCGACCTTTTGCCACATTCCACTTCAAACATAAAGATATAAAACTGTATTTTTTGTGAAGAATCAACAACAAGTGGGACACAATCATGAAGGGGAACGACATTCATTGGATATTTCAAACTTTTTTAACAAATCAAAAACTGAAAAATTGGGCGTGCAAAATTATTCAGCCCCCTTAAGTTAATACTTTGTAGCGCCACCTTTTGCTGTGATTACAGCTGTCGCTTGGGATATGTCTCTATCAGTTTTGCACATCGAGAGACTGACATTTTTTCCCATTCCTCCTTGCAAAACAGTTCGAGCTCAGTGAGGTTGGATGGAGAGCATTTGTGAACAGCAGTTTTCAGTTCTTTCCACAGATTCTCGATTGGATTCAGGTCTGGACTTTGACTTGGCCATTCTAACACCTGGATATGTTTATTTTTGAACCATTCCATTGTAGATTTTGCTTTATGTTTTGGATCATTGTCTTGTTGGAAGACAAATCACCGTCCCAGTCTCAGGTCTTTTGCAGACTCCATCAGGTTTTCTTCCAGAATGGTCCTGTATTTGGCTCCATCCATCTTCCCATCAATTTTAACCATCTTCCCTGTCCCTGCTGAAGAAAAGCAGGCCCAAACCAGGATGCTGCCACCACCATTTTTGACAGTGGGGATGGTGTGTTCAGGGTGATGAGCTGTGTTGCTTTTACGCCAAACATAACGTTTTGCATTGTTGCCAAAAAGTTCAATTTTGGTTTCATCTGACCAGAGCACCTTCTTCCACATGTTTGGTGTGTCTCCCAGGTGGCTTGTGGCAAACTTTAAACGACACTTTTTATGGATATCTTTAAGAAATGTCTTTCTTCTTGCCACTCTTCCATAAAGGCCAGATTTGTGCAATATACGACTGATTGTTGTCCTATGAACAGAGTCTCCCACCTCAGCTGTAGATCTCTGCAGTTCATCCAGAGTGATCATGGGCCTCTTGGCTGCATCTCTGATCAGTCTTCTCCTTGTATGAGCTGAAAGTTTAGAGGGACGGCCAGGTCTTGGTAGATTTGCAGTGGTCTGATACTCCTTCCATTTCAATATTATCGCTTGCACAGTGCTCCTTGGGATGTTTAAAGCTTGGGAAATCTTTTTGTATCCAAATCCGGCTTTAAACTTCTTCACAACAGTATCTCGGACCTGCCTGGTGTGTTCCTTGTTCTTCATGATGCTCTCTGCACTTTTAACGGACCTCTGAGACTATCACAGTGCAGGTGCATTTATACGGAGACTTGATTACACACAGGTGGATTGTATTTATCATCATTAGTCATTTAGGTCAACATTGGATCATTCAGAGATCCTCACTGAACTTCTGGAGAGAGTTTGCTGCACTGAAAGTAAAGGGGCTGAATAATTTTGCACGCCCAATTTTTCAGTTTTTGATTTGTTAAAAAAGTTTGAAATATCCAATAAATGTCGTTCCACTTCATGATTGTGTCCCACATTGTTGTTGATTCTTCACAAAAAATACAGTTTTATATCTTTATGTTTGAAGCCTGAAATGTGGCAAAAGGTCGCAAAGTTCAAGGGGGCCGAATACTTTCGCAAGGCACTGTATTTTTCTTAAAACTGCATTGTTAGTTAAGGACTTGTAAGTAAGCATTTCACTGTAAGGTCTACAGACCGGTTGTATTCAGCGCATGCGACTATTTTAAATTGGATTTGATTTGGAAGGGTTATTTGACCAAGAATGTGAGTGATGGAGTGCCTTAACGGCACTTCAATAATGTTTACATATCCTACATTACTCACCTCATATGTATTAATGTATTCTATACCATTTACTGCATCTTGCCTATGCTGCACGGCCATCGCTCATCCATTTATTTATATGTACATACTCTTATTCATCCCTTTACATTTGTGTGTGTAAGGTAGTTGTTGTGAAATTGTTAGATTGCTTGTTAGATATTACTGCATTGTCGGAACTAGAAGCACAAGCATTTCGCTACACACGCATTAACATCTGCTAACCATGTGTATGTGACCAATGCAATTTGATTTGATAAAATGTGTTCTATTTATACTCTATAATGAATTTATACATGTTTTTTTGTGTCCAGTGTAATTTCTCACCCAAAAAATGGGGGGGGTAGGGGTGTTGTTCTACTAAGCTCTATGGAATTGTTTTAAGAAGGTCTGTTACTATTTAATTTTGAATTTCAAGAGCTCTTGAAGTTTACAAAAACAATGTACATTTTATTTTAATTCTTTACATTTTTACCTTACTGCTAAAATGTCTAAAACCTGTTTTTGCTTTGTCATTATGGGGCATTGTGTGTAGATTGATGAGGGATAATACATTTAGAATAAGGCTGTGACGTAAGAAAAAGTGGGTCTGAATACTTTCCGAATGCGTTGCATGTTAAATAGTAAAATACTACACCAGAAAGCATAATTTAGCAAGAGAATCAATAGCTTCGTTAAAAATATTGCTGTGGATCTGTTACGCATACAGGAAGCCTGCAGGGCAAATATCAAACAGCTGATTATTGAGTGTGGTTGTCAATTTTATATTTATTTAGGCACGTCTTTTAAGAACAAATTCTTATTTTCAATGATAGCCTAGGAACAGTGGGTTAACTGCCTTCCTTGCTCAGGGGTAGAGAGACAGATTTTTACCTTGTCAGCTCAGGGATTTGATCTAGCAACCTTTCGGCTACTGGCCCAACGCGCAAACTAGTAGTCTACCTGCCGCCCCAACAATCAACAGCAGCTAAAAGGCCTCATGCAATATTTCAAAATTAGGAAAGGAGGAAAGTTGGTGGACTACAACAGGAACAGGAAAGTTGGTGGACTACAACAGGAACAGGAAAGTTGGTGGACTACAACAGGAACAGGACAATTGGTGGACTTCACCAGGAACAGGAAAGTTGATGGACTAGAACAGGAACAGGAAAGTTGGTGGACTACAACAGGAACAGGAAAGTTGGTGGACTACAACAGGAACAGGAAAGTTGGTGGACTACAACAGGAACAGGACAATTGGTGGACTATAATTTCATCCTCATATTGTTGACCTACAATCTGTTTATCCACGATTTTCATTGGCCTATGCTACTGGTTACATTTAAAATTGATACCAAATCATTTTATAATCTTATTAAGGTTTTCCGAGTGAAATTTTTCAATCAATACATTAGGCCTCCCTGTAAGTGTAAATTCTCCATGTGAATATTGAAGTCACCAAAACTGTGAATGTTACCTGCCATGACTACAAGGTCTGATAGGAATTCAAGGAAATCAGTGAGGAACGCTGTCACGCCCTGGTCTAAGTATTTTGTGTTTTTCTTCATGTATTGGGTCAGGCCAGGGTGTGGCATGGGGTTTTTGTATTGTGGTGTGTTTTGTCTTGGGATTTTGGTGTGTATGTATTGGGATTGTAGCTAGTGGGGTTATCTAGCTAAGTCTATGGCTGTCTGGAGTGGTTCTCAATCAGAGGCAGGTGTTTATCGTTGTCTCTGATTGGGAACCATATTTAGGCAGCCATATTCTTTGAGTTTGTTGTGGGTGATTGTCCTATGTGTCGTTGTTCCTGTCTTAGTGTTCTGTATTTCACCAGATAGGCTGTTTTGGTTTTCATTATTTCATTTCGTTAGTTTTGTAGTTTCTGTATGTATAGGTTTTCCTTCATTAAAATATATCATGAATCATCATCACGCTGCATTTTGGTCCGATCCTTGTTCTACCTCTTCGTCAGAGGAGGAGATAGAAGAGAGCCGCTACAAATGCTGTATACGGCCTAGGAAGCCTGTAAACAGTAGGTATACAAAGTGATTGAGTAAACTGCATATATTACATAACTAGAAGCTCAAAAGACAAAAACACAGTCCTTTATCAGGCTTGGTAAATTGAAATTTACTGTCGTAAATATTAGCAACACCTCCCCCTTTTCCCCACAACAACCACAGCTGCTACCACAACCATAGCTTCTACCAGAACTATAGCTGCTCCCACAACAACCACAGCTGCATCCAGAACAAACACATCTTCCCTGACAACTACAGCTGCTAATATGACAACAAAAACTGTGGCTACGTCAACCACAGCTGCTCTCACAACAACCACATTTGCTCTCACAACAACCACAGCTGTCCCTACAACAACCACAGCCGCTCACACAACATCCACTGCTGCAACAACAACATCCCCTGCTGCAACAACATCCTCAGGTTTCCCCAGAACAACCACTGCCAGCTCCAGAACAATCACAGCAACACCAACAACATCTATAGCTGCTATTACAACAACCACATCAACCCCTACAACAACCACAGCTTCTCCCACAACAACAGCCACAACAACTACAACTGCAACCACTGAAATCACAACAAACCCTGACCTACCAACAACTACACAACCAATCACTCAAAAGATGAGCACAATAACTCCAACCACCCGGACTGTCAGACACAGTGGACCTGGTAAGTGTGATTTACTGTGCTTCATATCTAATCCAATTGGTAATTGAGGTCAACCCTGTCCTGTCCCTTCCTTTTAACATACACTGTTTGTTTGTTTGTCTCTCTCTCTCTGTCTGTCAGTCTGTCTGTCTGACAGTCTGTTTGTTTGTTTCATGTTGGTTTGTAATGTTGACTCATTGTGTCTCTACAGGATATGTGGTTGGACTGAGGGTGAAATTTACCTCGAAGACAGAGCTAACCGAATCTGAAATCAAGCAGCAAGCCTTAAAGGAGGTTAGTGTCTGTGTCACGAGAATTTTCAATCCCAATGATAATAACTGACAATCAATAGCTCTGACCAATCCTCGAGATCTGTAAGGGAACACCCCCCTGAAATGGACAAAAATGAAAGGGAAGTCATTGGCACTGGACAAACCATAGACACAGTGTCCAATACCACTCAATTTGGCGTTGTTTCGTTCAAATTTGATTGCAAATGCCATATGGCAAATGCCAGGTGTAACACTTTAAAAATCCAACAGGTGGCGAGTGTGCTCCACCGTGGTTTTTCATATTGCAAATGTAACACAAGTCAACATCCAAAAGTAACCTTTTGAAAGTAAAAAACTTTTTAAAAACTTATCACCCCCTTAAAAAAGTACTTTCTGGACCGTTTTTCTAAATTCTTTCGATTTTCTTTGTCAATTACACGTGTAAGAACTGTATGAATATACTTTTGTCCAAATGTATTGTCATAATTTGTATTTATATTTTTACTTTGTGCATAAGGCATATGTTTTGTCCATTTGCAATATGATTTCATAGGAAGTCAAAAGTCAAAAATAGCACACATTTTGACAACTTCACACACCCTTAAAGTGCTTTCTGGACCGTTTTTCAAAAGTCTTTCGATTTTTTTTGTTGTCAATTAATCATGTGTAAGAACTGTAGAATATACTTTTGTCAACTTTTATTATCATATTTTTTAAAAACTTGTGCATAAGGCATATGTTTTGTCCATTTGCAATATGATTTCATAGGAAGTCAAAAGTCACTTTTTTTGGGCCAAATGCCATAAGAAATGTCCAAATGCAATATGAAAGATTTGAAAATGCCAAATCAGGATGTTATGTCCATTTGCCATGTACCATCACGAATTTGACATGCTCAAAAATACTGTAGAAATGCAAAATTGACTGGCCTGATGAACTCGGGATGGCCGGGCAGTGATAGTGGTTCCTCTCCATCGCTCGTTGTGTTGATTTCATCATGTCCATTTGGTGATGTTTTTTTCACTGTTGAATCATGTTGCAAATGCACGTGCATTTGCAATATGTTTCAATGGGCATTTACCATCACGAATTTGGCATGCTCAAAAATCAAACTATACTTTGCTCAAACTATACTTTTGTCAACTTTTATTATCATATTTTTTTTTTACTTGTGCATAAGGCATATGTTTTGTCCATTTGCAATATGATTTCATAGGAGGTCAAAGTCAAAAGTCACTTTTTTTGGCCAAATGCCATAACTAATATCCAAATGCAATATGAAAGATTTGAAAATGCCAAATCAGGATGTTATGTCCATTTGCGCCATGTACCATCATGAATTTGACATGCTCAAAAATCCTGCCAGAATGCAAAATTGACTGGCCTGATGAACTTGGGATGGCTGGGCAGTGATAGTTGTTCCTTTCCATCGCTTGTTAGGGTTGATTTCAGAATGTCACTTTGGTGATGGTACCTCACTGTTTAAACATATTGCAAATGGACAATAGTCACCAGCAAGTCACCGTCCATCAGTCAATTAGATATCATTCTGACACCAAACTGATACAAACTGACACCAAACACACTTTTTCCAAATCGTTTAGTAGCCAACTATCACATACTTCAGAGCTGGCCCAAAATTCACAACGCCTTCTGTTCAAACCATAATAAAAACGTAAAACACGTAGTTACGTTCTAGCTGCGGGTCCAGTTCTGATGTTATGTGTAGGCCTAGCTAAGGCAACCCCGAATCCCAAGTTTTGGCTCGATAGGTTATTTGGTGCCCGAGCAAGACCCTAACTGGTGCTGAAAATCCACTTTTTTCCATGCTTTGCTACGGGGTCCTTGAATGAGCTATCGGACAGAAACGTTGGGGTCCGTCTATATGGGCCGAGGCAGTCGCAATGCACCTAGTCTTGCGACTCTGGGACATTTCTAAATGTCGTCATTTTCGTGATGCAAATGTACGAGGCTGTTTCTCGGTCCGAGAACCTTCTAGAGCCACGTAACTCACCACGCACTATCGAGCTGAGGTCTAGAACAGGTTTCTAAAGTTTCAGAACTCTAGGTCTGACGGTTCTTTAATAGTTTGAACAAGGTTAACTAATGCAGGCAGTGTATGTCTCTACGCACCCTAATGTGTCCCTCCTTCCAAGCTGTGTGTGTGTGATTTTAGTTTTTCTTTGACATTTTATGGGAAAAATGACTGATTTACAGTTCATGGGGGTTGCCTAATCACCCATATGAAGTTTTGGAAAGATCTGACTTTTTTAACCCTTCGAAACAGCCCCTGTAACACCAATTATGGCCCTTCCGGTTGGCACAGGAAGCCATAAGTAAACACATATCCTCATTGGGGTATGCCTTTACAGAATCCTGATTTTTCAGTGTTTACGTTAAGAACTGACCGATTTACACAGGGTTGAATGCATTATTTATCACAAACTGCTGGTTGGGTATGGAAAAACACGTTTAGGGTGATTTTAACCACTTCCGGTTGCTTCAGGAAGCTTAGAATCGACACAGGTAGACCCCATAGTGTCCTGATGGACTGTCATTGAAGACAGGTTCATAAGGCATTCATAACCCACATAGGCTTCAGGTTGACTTTAGAGGAGCAGGCAATGTATTCCTATGGGGAGAGATGTCATTGTAATCTGTGAGATCAAAAAACCCTCTTTTACTGTTAAGGGTTAATGCCACACGGTCAAGGTTAGGCTTGCACAGATCGGGAGGACCTCAGGAACGTACCTGAGGTCGAATTGTGCTTCTCACCCTAACTCTCACTGTCACCCAAAAGCAAATGACATTTAGGGCCAGGCAGCACCCATGACACCATTTTAAGGCACTTCTGGTTTACACAGGAAGCTGAAAGTGAACACATATCCTCCTTGGGGTAGGCAATTATAGAATTTTGAGTTTTAAGTCTTTATGTTAAGAACTGACTTATTTACGGAGGGTTTAGTGAGTGTGTGTTATTTCAGAAAATCACAGAATATCACAGAAATCATGTCATGAAATCAATCAGAAAGAATGTCAAAATGTTCCCTTAAGGTATGTAAGACCATGGGTTAATAATAATTAGTCAAAGACTCAGCTTATGCAAAAAGATAGAACGTTCTCTGAATAAACTGTACTAAAGTCCATTACACAAAGACATCCATTTTATAGCTGCGCACATACTTCCACACAAACAGTAGGTATCCTACGCACATACTTCCACACAAACAGTAGGTGAGTTTTATCTCACCACTGTATATCACGGCCCAGCCGACAGTTCCATTCCCCTAAGATTAGGGAAACATTGAGAAGTACACCCTATGCTCTCATAGGTTCCTCAGAGGCCTAGCCAGGTCGTTTCAAATACAGTTTAACTGTTCTCCGTATCTTTCTTCGGCCCCCACATACAAGTTCAAATTCTGAGCTACGCCTTGCTCAGACAGTCTGTGTTTTTCCACTATACAGATACATTGTTTTAATCTAATTCCGACTAAAACTACACACATCATCAGATTGTAATTGTATGATTCTAATCAATTTCATACAGTTATAAGGTTTCAGAGTGGAATTATTTCATCATTAGGTTTCAACATATACATTATTTTATCACTATGTCAAATTGTAACTTTTGCTCAAACAAACAAAAAAAGTTGCTCAAACAAATAAAGTATATTGAATGAGGAAGGACATTGACGTAAAGAAGGGGGATAAAGCAAAATGACAAGAGGAAAAAAGTAGTATAAAGGGCTGATTGGTAGAGTGCTGCAGAGATAGTTGTCCTTCTGGAAGATTCTCCCATCTCCACAGATGAACTCCGTAGCTCCTGACCATCAGGTTCTTGGTCACCTCCCTGACCAAGGCCCTTTATTTTATTTATTTATTTCACCTTTATTTAACCAGGTAGGCTAGTTGAGAACAAGTTCTCATTTACAACTGTGACCTGGCCAAGATAAAGCAAAGCAGTGCGACACAAAGAACAACACAGAGTTACACATGGAATAAAGAAACATACAGTCAATAATACAATAGAAAAAGTCTACATACAGTGTGTGCAAATGAGGTAGGATAAGGGAGGTAAGGCAATAAATAGGCCATAGTGGCAAAATAATTACAATATAGCAATTAAATACTGGAGTGATAGATGTGCAGAAGATGAATGTGCAAGTAGAGATACTGGGGTGCAAAGGCACAAAATAAATAAAATAAAGAACAGTATGAGGATGGGGTAGTTGGATGGGCTATTTACAGATGGGCTATGTACAGGTGCAGTGATCTGTGAGCTGCTCTGACAGCTGGTGCTTAAAGCTAGTGAGGGAGATATGAGTCTGAGTAGAGTATTGGAGGCTATTTTGTAAATGACATCGCCGAAGTCGAGGATCGGCAGGATGGTCAGTTTTAGGAGGGCATGTTTGGCAGCATGAGGGAAGGATGCTTTGTTGCGAAGTAGGAAGTGGATTCTAGATTTAATTTTAGATTGGAGATGCTTAATGTGAGTCTGGAAGGAGAGTTTACAGTCTAACCAGACACCTAGGTATTTGTAGTTGTCCACATATTCTAAATCAGAACCGTCCAGAGTAGTGATGCTGGACGGGCAGGCAGGTGTGGGCTGCGATCGGTTGAAGAGCATGCATTTAGTTTTACTATTATTTAAGAGCAGTTGGAGACCACAGAAGGAGAGTTGTATGGCATTGAAGCTCATCTGGAGGTTAGTTAACACAGTGTCCAAAGAAGGACCAGAGGTATACAGAATGGTGTCGTCTGCGTAGAGGTGGATCAGAGAATCACCAGCAGCAAGAGCGACATCATTAATGTCGACCAAGGCCCTTCTCCCTAGATTGCTCAGTTTCGCCAGGCGGCTAGCTCTAGGAAGGGTCTTGGTGGTTCCAAACTTCTTCCATTTAATAATAAAGGAGGCCACTGTACTCTTGGGGACCTTCAATGCTGCAGAAATGTGTTGGTAGTCCTTCCCCAGATCTGTGCCTCGACACAATCCTGTCTCAGAGCTCTATGGGAAATTCCTCTGACCCCATTGCTTGGTTTTTGCTCTGACATTCACTGTCAACTGTAGGACATTAAAAAGACAGGTGTGTGCCTTTTCAAATCATGTCCAAATAATTTACCACAGTTGGACTCCAATCAAGTTGTAGAAACATCTCTAGGATGATCAATGGAAACAGCATGTACCTGAAATCAATTTCGAGTCTCATAGCAAATGGTATGAATACTTATGTAAATTAGTTTTTTCTGGTTTTATTTGGAGAAAAAAAAAATCCTACATTTCTAAAAACCTTTTTTTCTTTGTCATTATGGGTTATTGTGTGTAGATTGATGAGGGGGAAAAACAATTTAATACATTTTAGAATAAGGCTGTAACCTGTGGAAAAAGTATATACACAAATGCATGTGGCCTCCCCTTCAAATTAGTGGATTTGGCTATTTCAGCAACACAGTGTGTAAAATACAGGTGTGTAAAATATAGCACACAGCCATGCAATCTCCATAGACAAATATTGGTAATAGAATGGCCTCACTGAAGAGCTCAGTGACTTTCAATGTGGCACCGTCATAGGATGCCAACAATCCAAGTCAATTCGTCATATTTTGTCCCTGCTAGAGCTGCCCTGGTCAACTGTAAGTGCTGTTATTGTGAAGTGGAAACGTCTAGGAGCAACAACGTATCAGCGGCAAAGTGGTAGGCCAAAATTTTTTGTCTGTCCTTGGTTGCAAAACTCACTACCGAGTTCCAACTTGCCTCTGGAAGCAACATCAGCAGAATAACTGTTTGTCGGGAGCTTCATGAATTGGGTTTCCATGGCTGAGCAGCTGCAAACAAGCCTAAAATCACCATTCGCAATGCCAAACACCGGCTTGAGTGGTGTAAAGCTTGCCGCCATTGAAAGCTGAAGCAGTGGAAACACATTTTCTGGAGTGATGAATCACGCTTCACCATCTGACAGTCTGATGGCAAGTCTGGGTCTGCCGGATGCCAGGAGAACGCTACCTTCCCACATGCATAGTTTCAACTGTAAAGTTTGGAGGGGGAGAAATAAAGGTCTGGGGCTGTTTTTCATGGTTCGGGCTAGACCCCTTAGTTCCAGTGAAGAGAAATCTTAACGCTACAGCATACAATGACATTCTAGACAATTCTGTGCTTCCAAATTTGTGGCAACAGCTTGGGCCCTTTCCTGTTTTAGCATGACAATGCCCCCGTGTACAAAGCGAGGCCCATACAGAAATGGTTTGTTGAGATTGGTGTGGATAAACCTGACTGGCCTGCACACAGCCCTGACCTCAACCCCATCGAAAACCTTTTGGATGAATTGGAATGCCTTCTGCGAGCCAGGCCTAATCGCCCAACATCAGTGCTCTTTTAGCTTAATGGAAACAAGTCCCCGCAGAAATGTTCCAACATGTAGTGGAAAGCTTTTCCATTAGAGTAGAGGTTGTTAAAGCAGCAAAAGGGGGACCAACTCCATATTAATGTCCATAATTTTGGAATGAGATGTTTGATGAGCAGGTGTCCACATACTTTTGATCATGTAGTGTATGTTCATGAGATCCCACTCTCTGGGCCAAGATTTGCAGTCCCGTTAGTGACGGTACCTGGAAGGTTTGATGATCCATCTCATTAGAAACCAAAACACAGATCGAGGAAGCTTTATTCAACTCAGACAGAACAATCACCAAAGAGGAACTCCGCTGAACCCACATCTCTGTTTACTCACAACAAACCACTGAGTCTTCATCGCTCCCTAAAGGGGACCCACATCAACATTATATTAAAACAGAGTACCCTAACAAACTTAGAGAGAAAGACACCCTATGCTTGAGCTCTGACGAAGGCCTTTGACCAAAAGCTCCAACAGCAGGACCCCTGACCGACCCTTTTCCCTTTGTACCAATGCGTCATAACGGACCCTCAACTAAACCAGACGACACTCGAATTTACATAAATACATTTTTGCATTGAATTTCCCTTTTGCGTGATGCCGTGTCAGTAACTGATTATTGTATTTTTGTTAGTCTTAATTACATATCCTGATTAATACTGTTGCTGCATTGTCCACATTTGGATGTGAACGAATAGCCTAGGGAATGCGACTCCTAGTGGATGAAACCAGGGGCGCAACTTTCACTCGGGATGGACATGCCCCCCCACATTCTGAAATTGCATTTTTGTCCCCACCAGTTTTATCATTGGAATGTTATTCAAAACGATTGCTTTAGGACCATGCAGACTCCTCCGAGCGGTCGGGTAGGCTGTTTGGAGTGTTTATCCAACTGGATAAAAATGATTGAAAAAATAATGATTCAAAATAAAATGTGGCCTTGGATGAACCTATAATTTCGGTGCAGTTTTGGTGGATTCTGTTATATTTTCCCTCTCAGTTGATAAGACCATCTCATCCTCAAAGTCTGGTGAATGTTTGTACTGTAGTGTTTGTTGAGTTCAAGTACAGAAGTTCATGTATGATGTTGACCTGTGGTGATTCTCACCTCAATGACCGTGTTATTTTCCGTTAGCCTATACCCTGCCTTAGTCTGTTAACTCTCTCATTTTCCAAATTATTTAGCCTAGTATATAATATCAACAAAAAAAATATCAGTGGCCTTGAGTTCAGTTACAAGTGTTTGGGTAATTGAAGTTTCTGAGTTAGATGACTTTCACTATGAGAACATAGCAACTGACTGTTGATTAATACATCATATTGAATTTACAAATGTTCAAAAATAAATTCCACTTCCACTTTTTCTCTCTCCACATTACAGAGTATTTTGTGTAGATCGTTTACAAAACAATACAATTCAAACATTTTTAATGACACTTTGTAACATAAAATGTGAGACAAGTCAAGAGATGTGAACTTTCTGAAGGTACTATAGATATTTAGTTGCCTAATACATTAGGTCCAGTTACGGCAGGACATGGGGTAAGAGTGTAATCTTGAGGGTAATCTATTGTAAGGTATCTGTTGTGTCTTTGCTATGCCGGATTAAGTGATATGACACGGGGTTCATAAATCTCCCCCAACAGGCCATCGTCATTAAAGTTTGTAACTCTCTTTGTATTCTGTCCTGAAATGATTCTCATATGCAGTGTAAAGGTCTCTGGCATCCCTCGTCTGATCAGTTCCCACTGAAGCTGGAATAAACAAAGGGGTTACATCATTTAGTAAATGTGTAAACACTACATTCCTATCCTCTTCAAACTCCTTTCCACTTATTCGCTTCACTTTCCATCTTTACTCAGTATCCTTATTTGTTAAAGCAACCTTACACTGAAATCACTTTGAGTGAGGTTATTCCTCATTCTATAATCATTTTTGGAGATGAATAATAATTCATTATTATATGATACGTTTGACAGTGACTCTCACCTGCTTCAAGATTTCAGATTCGGTAAGGTCTGTTGTCATGGTAAATTTCACCCTCAGTACCAACTTATATCCTGTAGAGACACAATGAGTCAGTAATACGAACAAGCATTAAGCAAAACAGACAGACAGACACGTACTGTACTATAAGAAAAAAAGGAGACTTGACAGGGTTTACCACTATTACCAATTTCATTAGATATTAAGTAAAGTAAATCATACTTACCAGACCTACTATGCATGGTGTACTGTCCTGCAGGTGGAGTTATAGTGCTCATGTGTGTAGTGTCTGGTAGCTCAGTAGTGGTTGTTGTATTAGGAGCTGTAGTTGTTGTAGTAAGAGTTGCAGTTGTTGTATTAGGAGCTGTAGTTGTTGTAGTAAGAGTTGCCGTTGTTGTATTAGGAGCTGCAGTTGTTGTAGTAGGAGCTGCAGTTGTTGTATTAGGAGCTGTAATTGTTGTAGTAAGAACAGCAGTTGTTGTATTAGGAGCTGCAGTTGTTGTATTAGGAGCTGTAATTGTTGTAGTAAGAACAGCAGTTGTTGTATTAGGAGCTGCAGTTGTTGTATTAAGAGCTGCAGTTGTTGTTTTAGGAGCTGTAGGTGTTGTATTAGGAGCTGTAGGTGTTGTAGTAGGAGCTGTAGGTGTTGTAGTAGGAGCTGTAGGTGTTGTAGTAGGAGCTGTAGGTGTTGTAGTAGGAGCTGTAGGTGTTGTAGTAGGTGTTGTAGTAGGAGCTGCAGTTGTTGTTGTAAGAACAGCAGTTGTTGTAGTAGGAGCTGTAGTGGGAGCTGTAGGTGTTGTAGTAGGAGCTGTAGGTGTTGTAGTAGGAGCTGTAGGTGTTGTATTAGGAGCTGTAATTGTTGTAGTAAGAACAGCAGTTGTAGTAGGAGCTGTAGTTGTTGTAGTAGGAGCTGTAGGTGTTGTAGTAGGAGATGTGGTTGTTTTATTAGGGGATGTGGTTGTTTTATTAGGAGCAGTGGTTGTCATAGTAGGAGCTACAGTTGTTGTGATTAGAGCTACAGTTGTGGTTAACTTAGCAGGAGCTGTTGTTGTCGTAATTGGATCTGTGGTTGTTGTAGTAGGAGCTGCAGTTGTAGTCGTAGTAGGAACTGTGGTTGTAGTAAGAGCTGCTGCTCCTGTTATTGTTGTTGTAGTAGAAGCTGTAGTTGTGGTTGTTGTAGTAGGAACTGTTGTCGGAATTGGATCTGTGGTTGTTGTAGTAGAAGCTTCAGTTGTAGATGGAGCCTCAGTTATTGTTGTTGTAGTAGGAGCTGTAGTTGTGGTTGTTGTAGTAGGAGCTGCAGCTGTGGTTGTTGTAGTAGGAGCTGCAGCTGTGGTTGTCGTAGTAGGAGCTGCAGTTGTGTTTGTCGTAGTAGGAGCTGCAGTTGTGGTTGTCGTAGTAGGAGCTGCAGTTGTGGTTGTAGGAGCTGTAGTTGTGGTTGTTGTAGTAGGAACTGTAGATGTGGTTGTTGTAGTAGGAGCTGCAGTTGTGGTTGTCGTAGTAGGAGCTGCAGTTGTGGTTGTAGGAGCTGTAGTTGTGGTTGTTGTAGTAGGAACTGTAGATGTGGTTGTTGTAGTAGGAGCTGCAGTTGTAGTAGGAGCTGTGGTTGTTGTAGTAGGAGCTGCAGCTGTGGTTGTTGTAGTAGGAGCTGCAGCTGTGGTTGTTGTAGTAGGAGCTGCAGCTGTGGTTGTTGTAGTAGGAGCTGCAGCTGTGGTTGTTGTAGTAGGAGCTAATGTTGTGGTTGTTGTAGTAGGAGCTACTGTTGTGGTTGTTGTAGTAGCAGCTGTGGTTGTTGTAGTAGCAGCTGCAGCTGTGGTTGTTGTTGTAGTAGTAGGAGCTGCAGCTGTGGTTGTTGAAGTAGGAGCTACTGTTGTGGTTGTTGTAGTAGGAGCTACTGTTGTGGTTGTTGTAGTAGGAGCTACTGTTGTGGTTGTTGAAGTAGGAGCTACTGTTGTGGTTGTTGTAGTAGGAGCTACTGTTGTGGTTGTTGTAGTAGGAGCTACTGTTGTGGTTGTTGTAGTAGGAGCTACTGTTGTGGTTGTTGTAGTAGGAGCTACTGTTGTGGTTGTTGTAGTAGGAGCTACTGTTGTGGTTGTTGTAGTAGGAGCTACTGTTGTGGTTGTTGTAGTAGGAGCTACTGTTGTGGTTGTCGTAGTAGGAGCTACTGTTGTGGTTGTCGTAGTAGGAACTACTGTTGTGGTTGTCGTAGTAGGAGCTGCAGTTGTGGTTGTCGTAGTAGGAGCTGCAGTTGTGGTTGTCGTAGTAGGAGCTGCAGTTGTGGTTGTCGTAGTAGGAGCTGCAGTTGTGGTTGTCGTAGTAGGAGCTGCAGTTGTGGTTGTAGGAGCTGTAGTTGTGGTTGTTGTAGTAGGAACTGTAGATGTGGTTGTTGTAGTAGGAGCTGCAGTTGTAGTAGGAGCTGTGGTTGTTGTAGTAGGAGCTGCAGTTGTGGTTGTCGTAGTAGGAGCTGTAGTTATGGTTGTAGTTGGAGCTGCAGTTGTGGTTGTCGTAGTAGGAGCTGTTGTAGTAAATGGATTTGTGGTTGTTGTAGTAGGAGCTGCAGCTGTGGTTGTTGTAGTAGGAGCTGCAGCTGTGGTTGTTGTAGTAGGAGCTGTTGTAGTAAATGGATCTGTGGTTGTTGTAGTAGGAGCCTCAGTTATTGTTGTTGTTGTAGGAGCTGCGTCTGTGGTTGTTGGAGCAAGAGATGCACCTACAGCTGTGGTTGTTGGAGCAGGAGATGCACTGACAGCTGTGGTTGTTGTAGCAGGTGCCTCTGTTGCGGTTGTCATATTATCTGTAGTTGTGCTTGTTACAGAGCAGAGTCTACCTATTACTTGGAAAAAGATAACAATTATTAGGTAGCGTAACAATACTTTAATCCCAGGCACCAGAAATTGACTCAGGCACTTCTAAAACATCTGACTATTTTTTCCCTCAAGGTCCCACACATCATCATCCTGCAAAAAAAAAACATTTAGACAGTTCCATTGGGCTTTTGGCAGAAAATGTCTTCTGGAACATGTAAACTTTCCTGTGCCTTAATAATACACGTGTATGCCATCTGTAAATACAAATAAAATTGTTAAATTACGAGCATAGTAGTTTTTGACCCAGAAAATACAGGAACATTCCTACTTTCAATGATTGGCTGAGATAATGGAAGGGCTGGACATGCCGAGAAATGAGTTTGGATATGTCTGCCATGTAGCATGGTCTTAACTATTACATGAGCTGCTCAGTATGCAGCAAGTTAAAGCATACTGTTAGCTAGCTAGCTAATGTTAGCTGGCTGGCTCTCTAGCTAACGTTTTGTGAATGTTCTGTGTAGTAATTTTATTTGTATCTCAGAAAGCCATTTGAATTGCTAGTTATAGCCTAATGTTGGCTAGCTAACATTGAACCTATTTGGTTAGCTTTAGCTACTTGCAGGTTCATATATGGTAGTATTGCCGCGTTCGAAACAAGTGGGGAAAAAAACAAGAGTTCAAATCATGACATCAGTGAATTTCAGGTCGGAAAGTCAGAGCCCTAGAAAGAAGCCCGAGTTCCAGAGTTGGATGACCGTTCAAATAGTTTTTTCCAAATCCTAATTGTTTTGAACGCAGCGTTAGTTGGGATTATGGTTAGCTAGCTAGCTAGCTACATGTCCAAACAAAAGAAACTACTATGCAAATGACCATTTCACTGTACCTTTTACACCTTCTATATCCTCTGCATGTGACAAATAAACTAATATTTTATTAGTTAACTAGGCAAGTCAGTTAAGAACAAATTCTTATTTACAATGACAGCCTAGGAACAGTGGGTTTTCTGCCTTGTTCAGGGGCAGAACAATAAGAGTTTTACCTTGACAGCTCAGGGATTTGATCTAGCAACCTTTCGGTCACTGGCCCAATGCTCTGACCACTAGGCTACCTTCTGCCTGTTTACCAGAAATTGTAATCTGAAGAACAACATAATCGGCACCAAAATCAGATTAGGATATAGGCCAAGGACCAGATAAAGTGTATTTTTGCTACTACTTTCACCATGTTTAGTCTTGAAATCTTTGGTAGTTTACTACACTGTGAATCCTTAAAGAGATAGAGATATGTGGGGCTAAGGCTTAAGAGTGTGTGAACAATGCTGAATGGGTGTAGACAAAGAAGAACTCTCCAGTAGGTGTACTGTACCAAAATATTCACAGACCATTTTCTCAAAGGTGGGGTTCCAAGTTCATCAACTTTCAAAGCATAATTAATTTCCCATTGCTCATCAACTGTGCAGTGCATGATATAACATATTATAGCTCTGAGTCTCTACTTTTATCCAATGTAAAAAGAAAATGTAAATTGCTGCATAGGACCAGATACTAACCTGAAAAAATGATGATGAGAAACACTCCAAGTTCCATAGTTCTATTGGTATTCCCTCTAATACATGGGAGAAAAAACATGAATCAAATTCTAAATACATTTTAAACGATTATTAATTTAAATTATACATTTAAATACTATCAAAAATACAAATTGAAATACTGAAGGTAGCCTAAACAGTAAGCAGTTAAAAATCTCATTATGTTTTTTTAAGTGAGATTTTTCTATCAATACAGTAGACCTACCTGTAAGTGACAATGTTCACTGTTCCGCACATTTACATTCTGATAAGGCAGGTACTTTTAATGTATAATATTTGATAGAATAATAGAAAATGTCTTACCAAAATGGTTGCTGTTGTCTTCCTCAGTGTTCAGGCTTCTGTGAGCTCCTCAAATGATCTGCATAAGCTTCTGTTCTATAATTTGTTCTCTGTCAGCAGGCATCCCAAATGGCACCCTATTCGCTATAAAGTGCACTACTTTGACTAGGAAATGGGGTGCCATTTGGAATGTACACTCAGTCTCTGGCAGTTACAGTAACTACACAGTTCAACGTGAAGAATAAACTACATTACAACACTATCAGGCCAGTAAGCAACATCTGAATATATTTTTAAAAGTACAGACTCATAGATTCAAAATGGTATATCATACACTGTAGTTGGAGGAAACAGGAAAGTTATACCGCTTTTAAAGTTGATAAACGTGTTATCCCACTTACGAAATAATAGGAGAAAATACCCTTGAAAGTGTTCACACTTGCTCAAGAGCTCTTCTATGAGTATGCCCATTCAGCATTGATCACACCATCTTATGCCTTAGCCCCACCCATCTATTTAAGGACTCACATGTGAGGACATGTACTAAAAACAGAGTGAGTAAGGTGGTGTAGTAAACCAGTGTTGAAAGTAGTAGTCTACAATAAGGAAAAACTCCAGGTAAAAATGCACTTCATCTCGTCTTTGGCTTCTATCAAATCAAACCAACGTTTACTTGTCATGTACACAGGATACAGAAGGTGTAAAAGGTACAGTGAAATGCTTCCTTGCCAGTTCCTCCTCAACAGCACAGTATCAATATCAAAAATAGAACACTTGTGAACAGAAAAGTATCAATATCAATAAATAGAAGGGGAAAAGTCGCAAAGCCAGTAGAGAAAGAACAAAAGAATATACACTAAGTAGAAAAACAATATCAACAACGGCGGCGGTGATAGAAGAAGTTATATGTATACAATCAGAAGTTATATGTATACAATCAGAAGTTATATGTATACAATCAGAAGTTATATGTATACAATCAGAAGTTATATGTATACAATCAGAAGTTATATGTATACAATCAGAAGTTATATGTATACTATCAGAAGTTATATGTATACTATCAGAAGTTATATGTATACTATCAGGGTAAAGTGACTGAGCAGCTGGATTCATGTAAAACGTAGCAGCAGCGTATGGTGGTTGAGTGTGTTGTGAGTGTTAAGAGAGAGGCATGTGAATGTGCATAGAGGCCGTGCAGATCGTCCAAGGGGGCAGGCAGACAGCTAGAAGAACATTGGTGGAGGGCTTGTGATGTCCATAGCCTCTCCCTGATCTAAAAGATAGGTTTTGTTGTGTTCAGTCTAGGTGGTGATTGTACAGGCAGACCATCTCTGGGAAGAAGGACGTCAGCGTTGCACAGCAGCTAAAACCTGGTCCCAGCTGAGTCCAAACACTCCTTTATGACATCACCAGGATCCAGAGCATCAGAGCTGTTAATAATGGTCATAAACAGTCAAAATGTTTTTAATGAAATGGGATGATATTTGGATGAAACCAGATCAACGTATGATGGCCAAAGTATGAAAAAGGATTGTTGCTTCTACATTGATAAAGTTTTATCTTAAAGTTACTGGCCCCCTCCCCATGCCATTCACTTGCTATCAGGAGGCGGGATTTTTAAGGGATAAGGTGACATCAGCCTAGCTCTCCCATTTTATTACACCAATGGGAACATGATATTCTCTTACCTAATTTAGATAAGTACCATCTTGTAACCAACATTGGAGAAGGTATGTTTGCAGAGGGGTGTGATTTATATAGCTATATAGCTACTCTACTGGTGCCAAAATATAATTAAGAGTTTACCCTATTCATCTATGGCAAAGATACTTATGTTTCCGCTTTCATCTGTATCGGTTGTTAGCTAGTTACTGGCTAGCTAGGTCTTCAGCAAGCATGGAACAAAAGAGGGGAAAGGTCACTCAAAACTCTGACGCAGTTGTCATGCCAACACATCATTCAGTGCTGCTGTGAACCGCATCACATGAGACATGCCAAATGGGAGAACTATATTCTTTTGTACATCATTGATGCAATGTTGCTTGAGATGTGTTTACTGCAACACTATTCACTGCATCCAAGTTTCTTGACATAGGCATTTCAAACAGCTGTCAGTCAAGGCGAGTTCATGAATACAAGATCCCAGCCCACTCAACCTGTCTTTTCAAACTTCCTGGTAGTTAGCAATGAGAGAGAGTATTTCTTTATAGAATGTCATTGATGGAGTACTTGGTATTACCGAAGATTATTGAAAAACAACATTTATACCAAGCCATGAGGTCGAAGGAATTGTCTCTGCAATAACCATCTTTGCAGCATTCCACCAATCAGGCCTTTATGGTAGAGTGGCCAGATGGAAGCCACTCCTCAGTAAAAGGCACAATGCAGCCCACTTGGAGTTTGCCAAAAGACACCTAAAGGACTCTCAGACCATGAGAAACAAGATTCTCTGGGCTGATGAAATGAAGATTGAACTCTTTGGACTGAATGCCAAGCGTCACGTCTGGAGGAAACGAGGCACCACTCATCACCTGGCCAATACCATCCCTACGGTGAAGCATGGTGGTGGCAACATCATGATGTGGGGATGTTTTTATTGGCAGGGAATGGGAGATTAGTCAGGATCGAGGGAAAGATGAACAGCACAAAGTATTTGTATTTATTATGGACCCCCATTATCCAAGGCAGCAGCTACTCTCCCTGGGATCCGACAAAATTAAGGCAGTTCTACAGTTCTACAAAATTCAGAACACACTAAGAGTGTGCCCTCAGGCCAAAACACCACTACCATCTAGCTACAGCACAAAATCCATTTGTACGTGTGTGTATAGTGTGTATGTTATCATGTGTGTTTATGTATGTGTCTGTGCCTATGTTTGTGTTGGTTCACAGTCCCCACTGTTACATAAGATGTATTTTTATCTGATTCTATTGATTGCATCAGTTACCTAATGTGGAATAGAGTTCCATGTAGTCTGGACTTGGAGACTGTGAAGAGACCTCTGGTGGCATGTCTTGTGAAATATGCATGGGTGTCTGAGCTGTGTGCTAGTCATTTAAACAGACCGTTTGGTGCTTTCAACATGTCAATATCTCTCACAAGTACTTTGAGCCAGGAGAGATTGACATGTATATTATTCATGTTTGTTCTCTGTGTACATCCAAAGGCCAGCCATGCTGCCTTGTTCTGAGCGAATTGCAATTTTTCTTACTCCCTTTTTGTGGCACCTGACCAAACTAAACAGTAGTCCGGGTGTGACAAAACTAGAGCCTGTAGAACCTGCCTTGTTAATAGCGCGGTTAAGAAGGTAGAGCAGCGCTTTATTATGGACAGACTTCTTCCCATTTTAGCTACTGTTGTATCAATATGTTGTATCAATATGTTTGGACCATGACAGTTCTCAACCTGCTCAATTTCCACATTATTTATTACAAGATGTATTTGAGGTTTAGGGTTAAGTGAATGATTTGTCCCAGATACAATGCTTTTAGTTTTTGAAACATATTCCTTGCCACCTATTCTGAAACTACCTGCAGCTCTTTGTTAAGTGTTGCAGTCACTTCAGTTTCTGTAGTAGCCGACGTGTATAGTGTTGAGTCATCTTCATACATAGGCACACTGGCTTTACTCAAAGCGGCATGTCGCTTTGAGTAAAGATTGAACAAATCAAAGAGCCTAGACAGCTGCCATGGGGAATTATGTCAGAGAGGCTTCCATTAAAGACCCTCCAGAGCGTTCAGGACCTCCGACTGGGGCAAAGGTTTACCTTCCAACAGGACAACGACCCTAAGCACATAGCCATGACAATGCAGGAGTCTATGAATGTCCATGAGTGGCCCATCCAGATCCCGGATTGAACCCGATCGAACATCTCTGGAAAGACCTGAAAATAGCTGTGCAGCGACTCTCCCCATCCAACTTGACAGAGCTTGAGAGGATCTGCAGAGAAGAATGGGAGAAACTCCCCAAATATAGATGTGCCAAGCTTGTAGCGTCCTGTAATCGCTGCCAAAGGTGCTTCAACAAAGTACTGATTAAAGGGTCTGAATACTTTCGTAAATGTGATTTTCCTTTTTATTTATTTTATTTTATACATTTGCAAACATTTTTGGGTGTATTGTGTGTGTGGATTGATGAGGATTGAAAAAAAATACATTTTAGAATAAGGCTAATGTAACAAAATGTGGAAAAAGTAATGGGGTCTGAATACTTTCCAAATGCACTGTATATTTTTATACCTAAAGTGGTCCTAAAATTTCAAAACAAATAGATAAAAGTTTCTTGATGGTATGATGGTTTCTTGATGGTATGATGACTAGAAAATTGACAGACTTTTTATGTAAAGATATAACCTAATCGTATTATCATCTGTATCTGTAGTAGAAAGCAATGGGTTAGAAGATGTACATAACCAACCCATCAAATAAAATGCAACATCTATTTATGGCCAGCTATGTAAACTCTAACATTGATTTATCCTGCAATAGATGTCATTCAATTGGTAGTATTCATGTTTGTATTATTCTAATGCCTGTTAAGCAGGTTGACATTTATTGGGATGAGTCTTGTCCTGAATGCAGAACTGATCTATTATCACTACATTGGCTGCAAATGTCAAAATTGGCTGTATTGTAAAAAAAAATGTATTTCACAAAAATGTGCATTTTGGTCTTAATGTAAGTTTCTGGTTAGGCATTAGGGATAGCAGTGTGGTTAAGATTATGGTTAAAGTTAGGTTTAATGACTGTGTGGCTGTGCCAGATTTTATGACTTTGTGGCTATGGCAGCTACTAACCTGTACCTCTTAAGGGGAAAGTAATCAAATCAAATGAAATTGTTTTGATCACATACACATGTTTAGCCAATGTTATTGCGGGTGTTGCGAAATGCTTGTGTAAGGGGTGCGTAACTGGTGGCAGGGACGTCAGTCGCAGGAGAGCAGAACTAGGTAATAGCCGGAGCAGGTTAATAGTAAAACCAACGGCATAAGAAATACAAACCTGACGCGCACCAGTCAAACAAATATGCACAAGCACTTATACAACAAACAATACCACACAAAGACATGGCGGGAACAGAGGGTTAAATACACAACACATAATGATGGAAATGAAAACCAGGTGTGTGGAAAAACACACACAAGACAAAACAAATGGAAAACGAAAAATAGATCGGCGATGGCTAGAAGACCGGCGACATTGACCGCCGAACACCGCCCGAACAAGGAGAGGCACCGACTGCGGCAGAAGTCGTGACCGCTTGTGCTAATCAGATTACATTATTGAGTTTGGGTAATTCAAAAGTTACGTTACTGATTAAAACATTTGGACAGGTAACTACAGTAGTAACTGAAAGTAACCTACCCGACCCTGGTGGCATAGCAGGAAGATCAAAATGCCGTCAAATCCCAGATGAGGACATGTTGAATAAAAATGACTCTATAAATAAACATACACAATGTAATCATTTATGTTAGTGTGTCAAGTTGAAAACACTGCAGCTATTTCGTGACTTTCCGGGGACAGCGCCTCATTTTTGTTTGCAGGGCATCATGTGAACATTTTAATCCACATGTGAAAGGTTATGTGACCACGTGAAAATCTGGTAACACTGTAATTGACACATAGCATTTTATTATTTAACATAAACTCTCCTTACGGGAAAAACACATGATTTCACATTTGGAAATCACATGATTTCATGTGAAATTATGTGAAACAGTGCAGTTTTGGAACACTTTACATGTGATGATATTTCACATGAAGTTTCACATGTGGATTTCCGGTAACACTTCACTTGACACCCAGAATTACAACATGTTATGACAGGGTCATAACCATGTCATGATATATCAAAACAGTAACATGGTCATTACACATTCATGATGCACATACATATTTCGACCTGTTGCGATATATATTGCATTATTTAATGGCTGGTTATGACGTAAGAGTGTCAAAACTCACAAAACTTACCACTCAAGGCAAAACATTCCATTACACCATAGCCTGCTTGTCAACATTATGTTTATATTATATTTATTTGTATATATTAAGGAACACCTAACTTTCCCAGACATACATTACTCCTTTCGACAACAGCAGCAATTACTAATTCCAAGGGTATTTCATGAGGTTGTACTTCAAAAAATAATGTAATATTATTATTTAATTGCTATTATTATTAGTTGTCATATTATTATTGTTACTAGGTATTGTTTGTTTAGTTATTTTTTTCATTTGGACAATCTTGAAAACGAGATACTACATCTCAAGAGATTTCATACTGCAAAATTGCAAATAAATATTTTCTGAAATTGAACATGTTACATTTTCACTGTAATAGCGCACACGTTGAAGTCAGACATACACCTACCTCAAGGCTCTGTTTCTGATGACTGGGATGAATGCAGAAGTGTCAAGGCAAACGACAGGGCAGGCCGAGGTCAATTAACCAGTGCACAGTCCGAAAGGTACAGAACGGCAGGCAGGCTCAGGGTGAGGGCAAGCAAAGGTCAGTAATCCAGGGTGGTGTGACAAGGTACAGAATGGAAGGAAGGCCCAGGGTCAGGGCAGGCAGAGGTCAGTAATCCAGGGTGGTATGATAAGGTACAGAATGGAAGGCAGGCTCAGGGTCAGGGCAGGCAGAATTGGTCAAAACCCGGGAAAACTAGAAATCAGGAACTAGAGAAACAGACGATCCAAGATGGAGTAGCAGTCAGACATCTTTGTCCATCGTCTTGTCATGTCCCATTTATATATATTTTTATATACTTTTCTTCACATATCTTTTATATATTTTTCTAAACCTCAACTTCAAAATACTCTCCTGCAACCCGCCTCACCCAATGTGATGTGGATCTGTTTTTTCTAAAGTATTTTTATTTACCTCGGAACCGGAATCCCCCAACAGAAGCTAGCCAACAAAAGCTAACAGAAGCTATCCAGCTCACTAGCTACTAGCTAGTAGTCAGCTAACCACTGCTAGCGGTCATCAGCTAACCTTTAGCTCGGAAAGCTCTCGCCAGTTTGTACAACGCGACTCAAACAGGAGCGTACCGAACCTATTTTCTCTCGATATCCCCGGATTCCTACTGCAAGCTCCGAACCTTTTCACCTGGATCATCGCAGCTAGCTAGATGCTATCCGAGTGACTACTGGCTAGTGGCTAATGTCTGTCCCAAAGCAAGCACCAATTAGCCTGGAGCTAGCCCATGCTAGGCCCATTCTCCCGGCTAGCTGAAGAGGCCCATCAGCCACTCCTGGGCTACAATAACTGGACCCCTTCTACTGCCGGTACGGGGCACGGAACCCCGCCAATCCTTCACAACTGGACTACGATGTAATCTGCTCGAGGGGGTACTCAACTGGCCCCTACATCGCGACGTCCCCTGAATGCCCATCTGCTAGCCTGCTAGCCGCGGCCCGCTAGCTGTTTAGAGCATATATTACTGTTAGCTGAATAGATCCATCAGCCAATTTCATGCGCCACTATACCTATTTTGCCAATTGGACCCCTCTGCTAATCGGAACCCTACTAAACCATCACAACTGGTCTATCGACGTCAGGCTAAAACAGACTTTCCTCCATTGAGACATCCCTCTAAGGCCATTCTGCTAGCTTGCTAGCCCCGGCTTGCTAGCTGTCTGAATCGCCATGTCTCCAGCCAGCCCAACCACTCACTGGACCCCTATGATCACCCAGCTACGCATGCCTTTCCCTAATATCAATATGCCTTGTCCATTACTGTCCTGGTTAGGGATTATTGTCTTATTTCACTGTAGAGCCTCTAGCCCTGCTCAATATGCCTTAATGCTTAACCAACAATTTAGTTCCACCCCCCACATATGCAGTGACATCACCTTGTTTAATAAACATCTCTAGAGACAATATCTCTCTCATCATTACTCAATGCCTAGGTTTACCTCCAATGTACTCACATACCTTTGTCTGTACATTATGCCTTGAATCTATTCTAAACCTGTTCCTTTTACTCTCTGTTCCGAAAGTACTAGACGACCAGTTCTGATATCCTTTAGCCGTACCCTTGTCCTACCCCTCCTCTGTTCCTCTGGAGACATAGAGGTTAATCCAGGCCCTGCAGCGCCTAGCTCCACTCCTACTCCCCAGGTGCTCTCATTTGTTGACTTCTGTAACCGTAAAAGCCTTGGTTTCATGCATGTTAACATCAGAAGCCTCCTCCTAAGTTTGTTTTATTCACTGCTTTAGCACAGTCTGCCAACCCGAATGTCCTAGCTGTGTCTGAATCCTGGCATTGGAAGACCACTAAAAATCCTGACATTTTCATTCCTTACTGTAACATTTTCAGACAAGATAGAACTGCCAAAGGGGGGAGTGTTGCAATCTACTACAGAGATAGCCTGCAGAGTCCTGTCTTACTATCCAGGGCTGTACCCAAACAATTCGAGCTTCTACTTTTAAAAATCCACCAGAAACAAGAAACAAGTTTCCAGAAACAAGTCTCTCACCGTTGCCGCTTGCTATAGACCACCCTCTGCCCCCAGCTGTGCACTGGACACCATATGTGAATTGATTGCCCCCATCTATCTTCAGAGCTCGTGCTGCTAGGTGACCTAAACTGGGACATGCTTAACACCCCGGCCATCCTACAATCTAAGCTTGATGCCCTCAATCTCACAAATTATCAATGAAACCACCAGGTACAACCCCAAATCCGTAAACACGGGCACCCTCATAGATATCATCCTAACCAACTTGCCCTCCAAATACACCTCTGCTGTTTCCAACCAAGATCTCAGCGATCACTGCCTCATTGCCTGCTTCCCTATGTCACGGCCGTCGAAAGAAGCGGACCAAGGTGAAGCATGGTCAACGTACATTTTCCTCTTTATTTTGGAATGACAAAAACAAAACTAGAAACGAAACAAGAAACAAAACGAACAACAACCGTGACACTTACAGGGCTTTAGTGCTACAAACAAAGTTTACTGCCCACAATCACAGGTGGGAAAAAGGGCTGCCTAAGTATGGTTCTCAATCAGAGACAATGATAGACAGCTGTCCCTGATTGAGAACCATACCCGGCCAAAACAAAGAAATACAAAAACATAGAAAATAAAACATAGCAAATCAAATCAAATCAAATCAAATGTATTTATATAGCCCTTCGTACATCAGCTGATATCTCAAAGTGCTGTACAGAAACCCAGCCTAAAACCCCAAACAGCAAGCAATGCAGGTGTAGAAGCACGGTGGCTAGGAAAAACTCCCTAGAAAGGCCAAAACCTAGGAAGAAACCTAGAGAGGAACCAGGCTATGTGGGGTGGCCAGTCCTCTTCTGGCTGTGCCGGGTGGAGATTATAACAGAACATGGCCAAGATGTTCAAATGTTCATAAATGACCAGCATGGTCGAATAATAATAAGGCAGAACAGTTGAAACTGGAGCAGCAGCATGGCCAGGTGGACTGGGGACAGCAAGGAGTCATCATGTCAGGTAGTCCTGGGGCATGGTCCTAGGGCTCAGGTCCTCCGAGAGAGAGAAAGAAAGAGAGAAGGAAAGAATTAGAGAACGCACACTTAGATTCACACAGGACACCGAATAGGACAGGAGAAGTACTCCAGATATAACAAACTGACCCTAGCCCCCCGATACATAAACTACTACAGCATAAATACTGGAGGCTGAGACAGGAGGGGTCAGGAGACACTGTGGCCCCATCCGAGGACACCCCCGGACAGGGCCAAACAGGAAGGATATAACCACACCCACTTTGCCAAAGCACAGCCCCCACACCACTAGAGGGATATCTTCAACCACCAACTTACCATCCTGAGACAAGGCTGAGTATAGCCCACAAAGATCTCCGCCACGGCACAACCCAAGGGGGGGGCGCCAACCCAGACAGGATTACCACAACAGTAAATCAACCCACTCAGGTTACGCACCCCCTCCAGGGACGGCATGAGAGAGCCCCAGTAAGCCAGTGACTCAGCCTCTGTAATAGGGTTAGAGGCAGAGAATCCCAGTGGAAAGAGGGGAACCGGCCAGGCAGAGACAGCAAGGGCGGTTCGTTGCTCCAGAGCCTTTCCGTTCACCTTCCCACTCCTGGGCCAGACTACACTCAATCATATGACCCACTGAAGAGATAAGTCTTCAGTGAAGACTTAAAGGTTGAGACCGAGTTTGCTACTCTGACATGGGTAGGCACACCGTTCCATAAAAATTGAGCTCTATAGGAGAAAGCCCTGCCTCCAGCTGTTTGCTTAGAAATTCTAGGGACAATTAAGAGGCCTGCGTCTTGTGACCGTAGCGTACGTGTAGGTATGTACGGCAGGACCAAATCAGAGAGATAGGTAGGAGCAAGCCCATGTAATGCTTTGTAGGTTAGCAGTAAAACCTTGAAATCAGCCCTTGCTTTGACAGGAAGCCAGTGTAGAGAGGCTAGCACTGGAGTAATATGATCAAATTTTTTGGTTCTAGTCAGGATTCTAGCAGCCGTATTTAGCACTAACTGAAGTTTATTTAGTGCTTTATCCGGGTAGCCGGAAAGTAGAGCATTGCAGTAGTCTAACCTAGAAGTGACAAAAGCATGGATACATTTTTCTGCATCATTTTTGGACAGAAAGTTTCAGATTTTTGCAATGTTACGTAGATGGAAAAACCCTGTCCTTGAAATGGTCTTGATATGTTCTTCAAAAGAGAGATCAGGGTCCAGAGTAACGCCAAGGTCCTTCACAGTTTTATTTGAGACGACTGTACAACCATTAAGATTAATTGTCAGATTCAACAGAAGATCTCTTTGTTTCTTGGGACCTAGAACAAGCATCTCTGTTTTGTCCGAGTTTAATAGTAGAAAGTTTGCAGCCATCCACTTCCTTATGTCTGAAACACATGCTTCTAGCGAGGGCAATTTTGGGGCTTCACCATGTTTCATTGAAATGTGCAGCTGTGTGTCATCCGCATAGCAGTGAAAGTTAACATTATGTTTTCGAATAACATCCCCAAGAGGTAAAATATATAGTGAAAACAATAGTGGTCCTAAAACGGAACCTTGAGGAACACCAAAATTTACAGTTGATTTGTCAGAGGACAAACCATTCACAGAGACAAACTGATATCTTTCCGACAGATAAGATCTAAACCAGGCCAGAACTTGTCCGTGTAGACCAATTTGGGTTTCCAATCTCTCCAAAAGAATGTGATGAGCACGAGGACAGATGCAGAGCCTCGGCCCGATGCCATTAAAATGTCATTTACCACCTTCACAAGTGCTGTCTCAGTGCTATGATGGGGTCTAAAACCAGACTGAAGCATTTCGTATACATTGTTTATCTTCAGGAAGGCAGTGAGTTGCTGCGCAACAGCCTTCTCTAAAATCTTTGAGAGGAGTGGAAGATTCGATATAGGCCGATAGTTTTTTATATTTTCTGGGTCAAGGTTTGGCTTTTTCAAGAGAGGCTTTATTACTGCCACTTTTAGTGAGTTTGGTACACCCATCAAAAACCAGCAATAACGTAACAAATGAACATAGAAACAATCACGCACAAAAACACAACATAAAAACAGAGGGTTAAATACATGAACATGTAATTGGGGCATGAAACCAGGTGTCTATAAAACAAAAACAAAACAAATGGAAAATGAAAGGTGGATCAGCGATGGCTAGAAGACCAGTGGCGTCGACCTCCGAATGTCGCCCGAACAAGGAGAGGGACCGACTTCGGCCAAAGTCATGACAGGACCCTCTCTTTCTAAAATGATCTGCCGAAATTGTTCCAACACCTATTTACTAGCCTGTTCAACCTATCTTTTGTATCGTCTGAGATTCCCAAAGATTGTAAAGCTGCCGCGGACATCACCCTCTTCAAAGTGGGAGACAGAGTAGTGAGGTAGGGAGACACTCTAGACCCAAACTGCTAGAGACCTATATCTATCCTTCCCTGCCATTCTAAGGTCAATGAAAGTCAAGTTAACAGATTACCGACCATTTCGAATCCCACCGTACCTTCTCCACTATGCAATCTGGTTTAAGAGCTGGTCATGGGTGCACCTCAGCCACGGTCAAGGTCCTAGACGATATCATAACCATCATCAATAAGAGACATTACTGTGCAGCCGTATTCATCGACTTGGCCAAGGCTTTCGGCTCTGTCAATCACCACATCCTTATCGGCAGACTCAGCAGCCTTGGTTTCTCAAATGATAGCCTCACCTGGCTCACCAACTACTTCTCAGACAGAGTTCAGTGTGTCAAATCGGAGGGCCTGTTGTCAGGACCTCTGGCAGTCTCTATGGGGGTGCCACAGGGTTCAATTCTCAGGCCGACTCTCTTCTCTGTATACAGGTACATCAATGATGTCGATCTTGCTGCTGGTGATTCTCTGATCCACCTCTACGCAGACGACACCATTCTGTATAACTCTGGCCCTTCTTTGGACCATGTGTTAACTAACCTCCAGACAAGCTTCAATGCCATAAAACTCGCCTTCCATGGCCTCCAACTGCTCTTAAATGCAAGTAAAACTAAATACTTGCTCTTCAACCGATCCCTGCCCACACCTGCCTGCCCGTCCAGCATCACTACTCTGGACGGTTCTGACTTAGAATATGTGGACAACTACAAATACCTAGGTGTGTGGTTAGACTGTAAACTCTCCTTCCAGACTCACATTAAGCATCTCCAATCCAAAATTAAATCTCGAATCGGCTTCCTATTTCGCAACAAAGCATCCTTCACTCATGCTGTCAAACATACCCTCATAAAACTGACCATCCTACCAATCCTCGACTTCGGCAATGTAATTTATAAATTAGCCTCCAACACTCTACTCAACAAATTGGATGCAGTCTATCACAGTGCCATCCGTTTTGTCACCAAAGCCCCATATACTACCGACCACTGCGACCTGTACATTCTCTTTGGCTGGCCCTCGCTTCAAACTCATTGCCAAACCCACTGGCTCCAGGTCATCTACAAGTCTCTGCTAAGTAAAGCCCCACCTTATCTCAGCTCACTGGTCACCATAGCAGCACCCACCCGTAGCACGCGCTCCAGCAGGTATATTTCACTGGTCACCCCCAAAGCCAATTCCTCCTTTGGCCACCTTTCCTACTGTTATTTATTGTTGCTCCTTTGCACCCCAGTATCTCTACTTGCACACTCATCTTCTGCACATCTATCACTCCAATGTTTAATTGCTATATTGTAACATTTTAATAAATGTGGGTTTTGACACTCTTATGGAGTAACTCAATTTATGTCTCAACATGTGTAAATATTTGGTACATGACAGTGTTATGACCATATTATGACAGGTTATGACAAGTTGTGTCAGCTGTTATGACATATAAATGACATACTTATGACCGTGTCATAATGTGTTAACGATGCTGGGTTTCAAGTAAAGTTTGACCTGAAATCCACATGTGATACTTCATGTGAAATATCCTCACATGTAAGTGTTCCAAAACTACCCAGTTTCACATGATCTCACGTGAAATCATGTGATTTTCCACATGTGAAATCAACTGTTATTTCCTTTATGGGGAGCTTATGTTAACCCCCTAGAGTTGATTGAGGCACCGGTGCATCAATCCAAGATACTTGGCAAAACATTGAAACTAGAGATACTGTATTGAAGGAACTCAGCAGGTGGCGAGAGTGACGCCCTGTCTCTGTATCAGTTAGTCCAGGTAAAGAAGACCCAGCAGGTGGAGAGTGACGCCCTGTCTCTGTATCTGTTAGCCCAGGTGAAGAAGACTTAGCAGGTGGTGATATGATAAAAATACATAGAATAGAGCTAAGCACAGGCAAAATCCTAGAGGATAACCTGGTTCAGTCTGCTTACCAACAGACACGAGAGACAAATTCAACCTTTTAGCAGGACAATAACCTAATACACAAGGCTAAATATACACTTCAGTTGCTTACCAAGTTAACATGGAATGTTTTTGAGAGTCTTGGTTACAATTTTGACTGAAATCAGATTGAAAATGTATGGCAAGACTTAAAATGGCTTGAAGATTTATTTTAAGAATACTGTGCAAATATTTTAGAAAGACTCAAGAGCAGTGATATTACAGTTTTTCTCAGTCCCTCGGTGCATTTTTCACATCATCCCTAACATGTGCAAAATAATAAGTGCATTTCTCAGAACAATTTGTACAAACTGCAATATACAATATATATGTTTCTAAAGCTAGTCAGTCACTAAAAATCCTTAGTACATCTCTCAAAAGTAAATATTCATGCCAATGATCATGTCAGTGTCATCAGAATGATAAGTCATTGAGTCATTGTTCATGAACAAGGTCGTCAAAATGTTTAGGCATGTTGTCAATGTAACTGTGTACTTTGACAGTATTACCTGATGTAAACTTAGGCTACAGTTTGGATGACAGTTACTGTATTGAAAATGCACAAGGCTGCACTTCTATGGCATATATCAATTTCAACAGTACTATTTACATATTACTGTATGTGGGTTATTGATTGAAAGAGACTGGACAACCCAAGGGGCACAAAGGAAAAAAACTAAATTAGAAAGAAACACAGGAAACCACCCCTATAAGGCACAACTTTGCCCGCAGCACTGTTGTGCTGTCTCTACACATCCAGACGTTCCTGTCTGCCGGCCCACATATTCTCATCCACATCACACCGGATATTTTCCCTTCCAATGCAACGTGGAAAGAATCTTTTGGAATGCCTTATCCATCCTCTGCAGGCGTCTACTGTGATGTCCTCACATGCTGCATCCATTGCAGCCAGCAGGGTCATCTGTGTGTGTGGCTGACGATCGTACACCTTCCACCTCCATGCTGAAAATAACTCCTCAATTGGGTTAAGGAATGGTGAATAAGGTGGGAGGAATTCTATGAGCATCCTCGGGTGGGTCACAAACCATTGCCTTATGATGTTTGATCGAGGGAAACTCACATTATCACAAATGACCACATACTTTGGCAAATCCTCTCTAAACAGACCCCTCTCATCATCAGGGATGAGAGCCCTGTAGAGAGTCTCTAAAAAGTTGAGTAGATGCTGGGTGTTGTATGGCCCTATAAGGGGGATATGGGTTAGGACACCATGCTCCGAAATAGCAGCACACATGGTGATATTTCCTCCCCGTTGGCCTGGCAAATCCACAGTAGCCCTGTGACCGATGATATTCCGACCCTGCCTTCTGCATTTGGTCAGGTTGAAGCCAGCCTCATCCACGTATACAAAGTTGTGAGAGGGTTCACTTGATTCCAACTCCATTATACGCTATATCCCAGAACACACAGTTGAATTAGTTTTGGTAAGGAAGAGTGACATAAAATGTACATATATTGCATGTTCCTTCCACAGCAATGGAAATGTGTGCAGTTTATGCTTACTGTACTATGTATCACTATAAAATGTTGCTGTAAAGTAGTTACATAGATATATGTTTTACCTGTACATGCTGGTACCGTAGCTCCTTAACTCTGTCCTCATTCCTTTGGAATGGTACACGGTACAGCTGTTTCATACTCATCTGGTTTCTATGCAGCACCCTGTTGATGGTTGAGATGCTAACCGTATGGATGTTTTCAAAGACATCGCTGTCTTCTATAATGGTCCTTTGTATTTCCCTGAGTCTCATGGCATTGTTTACTCGGACCATGGTGCAAATAGCCTTCTCCTGTTGAGGTGTGAAAAGGCATCCTCTGCCACCGGTTTGAGGTAATCTTGCAGTCATATGTGGGGAAAAATGCAGTGATGCATCGCACACTTTCACATAGACAAAAACTATGTGAACACACATTTTACTGTAAAACATACAGGTGGGTGCATGTAAGGTGCAGTATGTATCTGTATAGAGTATATTTCTGTATGCTGTGAAATACAAGTGGACTACTGTAATATGAAGCATTGTAGGAAGTATACAGTATACTGCTTCTATACAGTAACAGTACACTGTACATTGGTGGACATACCTGTTCTCTCTTCAAAACGTTTGAACTATTGAGGACACGGTTGATCTCCCAATATTCGGCTGCACCCTTCGACCCGCCTCAGCCATTGTAAGGCCATGATTGACAACATGGTCTACAATAGAGCCCTTATGTTATCAGATATGCGCCTATGTCCTCTTCTGCCTTTTCCTCTGTTTTGCCTTCCACCACGCATCCTTGCTCCTCTTCTTCCTCCTCTTGGCTGTTGACCCTGTTCGTTTCCTGGTCCATCCATTATTGGAAAATTGCAACTCTGTGTTGTGGTCTGTCTATATATGCTTGCCAATTGATTCTTCATGAGATGCAACTTTGAGCAATTTAGACAACTGGTTGGTTGAACTAACACTTTACATTCCTTCATGAGTGAGGGTCAATTTCACCTGCACGATTCATCAATTCACGTTTTTGTACAAAAGGTCTAATAGAAATGTGTAAAACTATGCTTGACAGTTTATGACAAATAGTTCAAGAATTTTGCATGTAATGGCTTATGCAAGGAACTAATGCCTAGATGTTTTATATTCAACAGAGAACCATCTACCATATTTTGATCAACATGACATGAGCAATTGATAATGTGGAAAAAAGCTGACACTTGTACATTATCAATTGCAATTTGTTCAAAGGAATAAGAAAATGCTTTAATGATGTGCACAAGTGACTAGATTATTTGGAATTTGTACAAGTAGTATCAAGAATTGCACTTTTGATCTAAGAAATGCACCAAAGCGACTGAGAAAAATTGTAACACATGTTAACTCAGGAGGATGAAAACTTATCTAATCAAGATATATTAGTGTTTATTGATCATGTATATATTTTTACAAATGTTAGATTTTTTCTTCTCACTTTGTAACACAACAAAATAAGGGAAAAGTCAAGGGAACTTTCTGAAGGTACGGTAGGTATTTAGTTACTAGTACATTAGGACCAGTTACCGTAGGTCATGGGGTAAGAGTGTAATCTGCAAGATAATCTATTGTAAATTATGTGTGTAAAATATCTCAGTGATCAGTTTTGTATTCTGTTCTGTCTGTGTTTTCTCTCCGGTGTCCTTCTCCTCTTCACCCTGTCAACTAGCTCTGAATGGATGTCAATCGCAGTGTAGAGTCCAATGGCAGCCCTTGTCTGATCAGATACTCACGAAGCTGGAATAAACACAGGGGTTACATCATTTAGGACATTTGATAATGCCACATTCCTATCCTCTTCACGCTCCTTCCCCCTCATTCACTTTCCATCTGTATTCAATATACTTATTTGTTAAAGCAACCTTACATCCCTTTGATGAATGAGATTTTTCCTCATTCTATTATTAGCTTTGGAGATTAATTAATAATAATGAATAATAAAATGATATGTTTAATAGGGACTCTTACCTGATTCAAGATCTCAGATTCGGTTTGGACTGTTGTCATGGAAAATTTCACCCTCAGTACAAACTTATAACCTGTAGAAACACAATGATTCAATAATAAGAACAAGCATTAAGCAAAACAAACAGACTGACTGACAAACAGACAGACGGACGGACAGACAGACAGACAGACAGACAGACAGACAGACAGACAGACAGACAGACAGACAGACAGACAGACAGACAGACAGACAGACAGACAGACAGACACAGACACAGACAGACAGACAGACAGACAGACAGACAGACAGACAGACAGACAGACAGACAGACAGACAGACAGACAGACAGACAGACAGACAGACAGACAGACAGACAGACAGACAGACAGACAGACAGACAGACAGACAGACAGACAGACAGACACGTACCGTACTATAAGAAAAAAAGGAGACTTGACAGGGTTGACCACTATTGCCAATTTCATTAGCTATTAAGTAAAGTAAATCACACTTACTAAGCCCACTATTCGTGGTTGACTGTCCGGCAGATGTAGTTGTAGTGGTCATTTGTGTAGTTTTTGGTAGCTCAGTAGTGGTTGTGAAATTAGCTAAAGTTATTGTTGTTGTATTAGGAGCTGTAGTTGTTGTATTAGTAGCTGTAGTTGTTGTTGTATTAGGAGCTATAGTTGTTGTTGTACTAGGAGCTGCAGTGGTTGTTGTACTAGGAGCTGCAGTGGTTGTTGTACTAGGAGCTGCAGTTGTTGAACTAGGAGCTGCAGTTGTTGTCGTAGTAGGAGCTGCAGTTGTTGTCGTACTAGGAGCTGCAGTGGTTGTTGTACTAGGAGCTGCAGTTGTTGTCGTAGTAGGAGCTGCAGTTGTTGTCGTACTAGGAGCTGCAGTGGTTGTTGTACTAGGAGCTGCAGTTGTTGTTGTACTAGGAGATGCAGTTGTTGTACTAGGAGCTGCAGTGGTTGTTGTACTAGGAGCTGCAGTTGTTGTTGTACTAGGAGCTGCAGTTGTTGTTGTACTAGGAGCTGCAGTTGTTGTCGTAGTGGGAGCAGCGGTTGTTGTCGTAGTAGGAGCTGCAGTGGTTGTTGTACTAGGAGCTGCAGTTGTTGTTATACTAGGAGCTGCAGTTATTGTCGTAGTAGGAGCTGCAGTTGTTGTTGTACTAGGAGCTGCAGTTGTTGTACTAGGAGCTGCAGTTGTTGTCATAGTAGGAGCTGCAGTTGTTGTCGTAGTAGGAGCTGCAGTGGTTGTTGTACTAGGAGCTGCAGTGGTTGTTGTACTAGGAGCTGCAGTGGTTGTTGTACTAGGAGCTGCAGTGGTTGTTGTAATAGGAGCTGCAGTGGTTGTTGTACTAGGAGCTGCAGTTGTTGTCGTAGTAGGAGCTGCAGTTGTTGTCGTAGTAGGAGCTGCAGTGGTTGTCGTACTAGGAGCTGCAGTGGTTGTCGTACTAGGAGCTGCAGTTGTTGTTGTACTAGGAGCTGCAGTTGTTGTCGTAGTAGGAGCTGCAGTTGTTGTTGTACTAGGAGCTGCAGTGGTTGTTGTACTAGGAACTGCAGTGGTTGTTGTACTAGGAGCTGCAGTTGTTGTCGTAGTAGGAGCTGCAGTTGTTGTCGTACTAGGAGCTGCAGTGGTTGTTGTACTAGGAGCTGCAGTTGTTGTTGTACTAGGAGCTGAAGTTGTTGTACTAGGAGCTGCAGTTGTTGTTGTAGGAGCTGCAGTTGTTGTCGTAGTAGGAGCTGCAGTTGTTGTCGTAGTAGGAGCTGCAGTGGATGTCATAGCAGGCGCTGCAGTGGTTGTTGTACTAGGAGCTGCAGTGGTTGTTGTACTAGGAGCTGCAGTGGTTGTTGTACTAGGAGCTGCAGTGGTTGTTGTACTAGGAGCTGCAGTGGTTGTTGTACTAGGAGCTGCAGTTGTTGTTGTACTAGGAGCTGCAGTTGTTGTCGTAGTGGGAGCAGAGGTTGTTGTCGTAGTAGGAGCTGCAGTGGTTGTTGTACTAGGAGCTGCAGTTGTTGTTATACTAGGAGCTGCAGTTATTGTCGTAGTAGGAGCTGCAGTTGTTGTTGTACTAGGAGCTGCAGTTGTTGTTGTAGTAGGAGATGCAATTGTTGAACTAGGAGCTGCAGTTGTTGTCGTAGTAGGAGCTGCAGTTGTTGTTGTACTAGGAGCTGCAGTGGTTGTTGTACTAGGAACTGCAGTGGTTGTTGTACTAGGAGCTGCAGTTGTTGTCGTAGTAGGAGCTGCAGTTGTTGTCGTACTAGGAGCTGCAGTGGTTGTTGTACTAGGAGCTGCAGTTGTTGTTGTACTAGGAGCTGCAGTTGTTGTACGTAGGGGAGCAGCTGTTGTTGTTGTTGTAGGAGCTGCAGTGGTTGTTGTACTAGGAGCTGCAGTTGTTGTTATACTAGGAGCTGCAGTGGTTGTCGTAGCAGGAGCTGCAGTGGTTGTTGTACTAGGAGCTGCAGTGGTGTTGTACTAGGAGCTGCAGTTGTTGTCATAGTAGGAGCTGCAGTTGTTGTCGTAGTAGGAGCTGCAGTGGTTGTTGTACTAGGAGCTGCAGTGGTTGTTGTACTAGGAGCTGCAGTGGTTGTTGTACTAGGAGCTGCAGTGGTTGTTGTACTAGGAGCTGCAGTTGTTGTTGTACTAGGAGCTGCAGTTGTTGTCGTAGTAGGAGCTGCAGTTGTTGTCGTAGTAGGAGCTGCAGTGGTTGTTGTACTAGGAGCTGCAGTGGTTGTCGTACTAGGAGCTGCAGTTGTTGTTGTACTAGGAGCTGCAGTTGTTGTCGTAGTAGGAGCTGCAGTTGTTGTTGTACTAGGAGCTGCAGTGGTTGTTGTACTAGGAACTGCAGTGGTTGTTGTACTAGGAGCTGCAGTTGTTGTCGTACTAGGAGCTGCAGTTGTTGTCGTACTAGGAGCTGCAGTGGTTGTTGTACTAAGAGCTGCAGTTGTTGTTGTACTAGGAGCTGAAGTTGTTGTACTAGGAGCTGCAGTTGTTGTTGTAGGAGCTGCAGTTGTTGTCGTAGTAGGAGCTGCAGTTGTTGTCGTAGTAGGAGCTGCAGTGGTTGTCATAGCAGGCGCTGCAGTGGTTGTTGTACTAGGAGCTGCAGTGGTTGTTGTACTAGGAGCTGCAGTGGTTGTTGTACTAGGAGCTGCAGTGGTTGTTGTACTAGGAGCTGCAGTTGTTGTCGTAGTAGGAGCTGCAGTTGGTTGTTGTACTAGGAGCTGCAGTGGTTGTTGTACTAGGAGCTGCAGTTATTGTCAGTGGAGCTGCAGTTGTTGTTGTACTAGGAGCTGCAGCTGCAGTTGCAATTGTTGAACTAGGAGCTGCAGTTGTTGTCGTAGTAGGAGCTGCAGTTGTTGTTGTACTAGGAGCTGCAGTGGTTGTTGTACTAGGAACTGCAGTGGTTGTTGTACTAGGAGCTGCAGTTGTTGTCGTACTAGGAGCTGCAGTTGTTGTCATACTAGGAGCTGCAGTGGTTGTTGTACTAAGAGCTGCAGTTGTTGTTGTACTAGGAGCTGAAGTTGTTGTACTAGGAGCTGCAGTTGTTGTTGTAGGAGCTACAGTTGTTGTCGTAGTAGGAGCTGCAGTTGTTGTCGTAGTAGGAGCTGCAGTGGTTGTCGTAGCAGGCGCTGCAGTGGTTGTTGTACTAGGAGCTGCAGTGGTTGTTGTACTAGGAGCTGCAGTGGTTGTTGTACTAGGAGCTGCAGTGGTTGTTGTACTAGGAGCTGCAGTTGTTGTTGTACTAGGAGCTGCAGTTGTTGTCGTAGTGGGAGCAGCGGTTGTTGTCGTAGTAGGAGCTGCAGTGGTTGTTGTACTAGGAGCTGCAGTTGTTGTTATACTAGGAGCTGCAGTTATTGTCGTAGTAGGAGCTGCAGTTGTTGTTGTACTAGGAGCTGCAGTTGTTGTCGTAGTAGGAGCTGCAATTGTTGAACTAGGAGCTGCAGTTGTTGTCGTAGTAGGAGCTGCAGTTGTTGTTGTACTAGGAGCTGCAGTGGTTGTTGTACTAGGAACTGCAGTGGTTGTTGTACTAGGAGCTGCAGTTGTTGTCGTAGTAGGAGCTGCAGTTGTTGTCGTAGTAGGAGCTGCAGTGGTTGTTGTACTAGGAGCTGCAGTTGTTGTTGTACTAGGAGCTGCAGTTATTGTCGTAGTAGGAGCTGCAGTTGTTGTTGTACTAGGAGCTGCAGTTGTTGTACTGGGAGCTGCAGTTGTTGTCGTAGTAGGAGCTGCAGTTGTTGTCGTAGTAGGAGCTGCAGTGGTTGTTGTACTAGGAGCTGCAGTGGTTGTCGTACTAGGAGCTGCAGTTGTTGTTGTACTAGGAGCTGCAGTTGTTGTCGTAGTAGGAGCTGCAGTTGTTGTTGTACTAGGAGCTGCAGTGGTTGTTGTACTAGGAACTGCAGTGGTTGTTGTACTAGGAGCTGCAGTTGTTGTCGTACTAGGAGCTGCAGTTGTTGTCGTACTAGGAGCTGCAGTGGTTGTTGTACTAGGAGCTGCAGTTGTTGTTGTACTAGGAGCTGAAGTTGTTGTACTAGGAGCTGCAGTTGTTGTTGTAGGAGCTACAGTTGTTGTCGTAGTAGGAGCTGCAGTTGTTGTCGTAGTAGGAGCTGCAGTGGTTGTCGTAGCAGGCGCTGCAGTGGTTGTTGTACTAGGAGCTGCAGTGGTTGTTGTACTAGGAGCTGCAGTTGTTGTTGTACTAGGAGCTGCAGTTGTTGTTGTACTAGGAGCTGCAGTTGTTGTCGTAGTGGGAGCAGCGGTTGTTGTCGTAGTAGGAGCTGCAGTGGTTGTTGTACTAGGAGCTGCAGTGGTTGTCGTACTAGGAGCTGCAGTTGTTGTTGTACTAGGAGCTGCAGTTGTTGTCGTAGTAGGAGCTGCAGTTGTTGAACTAGGAGCTGCAGTTGTTGTCGTAGTAGGAGCTGCAGTTGTTGATGTACTAGGAGCTGCAGTGGTTGTTGTAGTAGGAGCTGCAGTGGTTGTTGTACTAGGAGCTGCAGTTGTTGTTGTACTAGGAGCTGCAGTTGTTGTCGTAGTAGGAGTTGCAGTTGTTGTCGTTGTAGGAGCTGCAGTGGTTGTTGTACTAGGAGCTGCAGTTGTTGTTGTACTAGGAGCTGCAGTTGTTGTCATAGTAACAGCTGTAGTTGTTGTCGTAGTAGGAGCTGCAGTGGTTGTTGTACTAGGAGCTGCAGTTGTTGTTGTACTAGGAGCTGCAGTTGTTGTCGTAGTAGGAGCTGCAATTGTTGAACTAGGAGCTGCAGTTGTTGTCGTAGTAGGAGCTCCAGTTGTTGTTGTACTAGGAGCTGCAGTGGTTGTTGTACTAGGAGCTGCAGTGGTTGTTGTACTAGGAGCTGCAGTTGTTGTCGTAGTAGGAGCTGCAGTTGTTGTCGTACTAGGAGCTGTGGTGGTTGTAGTACTAGGAGCTGCAGTTGTTGTTGTACTCTGAGCTGCAGTTGTTGTACTTGGAGCTGCAGTTGTTGTCGTAGTAGGAGCTGCAGTTGTTGTTGTAGTAGGAGCTGCAGTGGTTGTCGTAGCAGGAGCTGCAGTGGTTGTCGTACTAGGAGCTGCAGTTGTTGTTGTACTAGGAGCTGCAGTTGTTGTCGTACTAGGAAATGCAGTTGTTGTAGTAGGAGCTGAGGTTGTGGTTGTCATAGCAGGAAGTGTGGTTGTTGGAGTAGGAGCTGCAGTTGTGGTTATTGTAGCAGGAGCTGTTGTTGTAGTTGTAGAAGGAACTGTGGTTGTTGTAGTAGGAGCTGCAGTTGTAGTTGTAGAAGGAACTGTGGTTGTTGTAGAAGGCACTGTTGTTGTTGTAGTAGGAGCTGCAGTCGTTGCTGTAGTAGGAGCTGCAGGTGTGGTTGTCGTGATCAAAGCTGCAGTTGTTGTTGTACTAGGAGCTGCAGTTGTTGTTGTACTAGGAGCTGCAGTTGTTGTACTAGGAGGTGCAGTTGTTGTTGTACTAGGAGCTGCAGTTGTTATCGTGGTAGGAGCTGCAGTTGTTGTCGTAGTAGGAGCTGCAGTGCTTGTCGTAGTAGGAGCTGCAGTGGTTGTTGTACTAGGAGCTGCAGTGGTTGTTGTACTAGGAGCTGCAGTTGTTGTTGTACTAGGATCTGCAGTTGTTGTCGTAGTAGGAGCTGCAGTTGTTGTACTAGGAGCTGCAGTTGTTGTTGTACTAGGAGCTGCAGTTGTTGTCGTAGTAGGAGCTGCAGTGGTTGTCGTAGTAGGAGCAGCAGTGGTTGTTGTACTAGGAGCTGCAGTTGTTGTTGTACCAGGAGCTGCAGTTGTTGTTGTACTAGGATCTGCAGTTGTTGTCGTAGTAGGAGCTGCAGTTGTTGTTGTACTAGGAGCTGCAGTTGTTGTTGTACTAGGAGCTGTGGTGGTTGGTGTACTAGGAGCTGCAGTTGTTGTTGTACTAGGAGCTGCAGTTGTTATACTAGGAGCTGCAGTTGTTGTCGTAGTAGGAGCTGCATTGGTTGTCGTAGTAGGAGCAGCTGTGGTTGTTGTACTAGGAGCTGCAGTTGTTGTCGTAGTAGGAGCTGCATTGGTTGTCGTAGTAGGAGCAGCTGTGGTTGTTGTACTAGGAGCTGCAGTGGTTGTTGTACTAGGAGCTGCAAATGTTGTCATAGTAGGAGCTGCAGTTGTTGTCGTAGTAGGATCTGCAGTTGTTGTCGTAGTAGGAGCTGCACTGGTTGTTGTACTAGGAGCTGTGGTGGTTGTTGTACTAGGAGCTGCAGTTGTTGTTGTACTAGGAGCTGCAGTTGTTGTCGTAGTAGGAGCTGCAGTTGTTGTTGTACTAGGAGCTGCAGTTGTTGTACTAGGAGGTGCAGTTGTTGTCGTAGTAGGAGCTGCAGTTGTTGTTGTACTAGGAGCTGCAGTTGTTGTACTAGGAGGTGCAGTTGTTGTTGTACTAGGAGCTGCAGTTGTTATCGTGGTAGGAGCTGCAGTTGTTGTCGTAGTAGGAGCTGCAGTGGTTGTTGTACTAGGAGCTGCAGTGGTTGTTGTACTAGGAGCTGCAGTTGTTGTACTAGGATCTGCAGTTGTTGTCGTAGTAGGAACTGCAGTTGTTGTACTAGGAGCTGCAGTTGTTGTTGTACTAGGAGCTGCAGTTGTTGTCGTAGTAGGAGCTGCAGTGGTTGTCGTAGTAGGAGCAGCAGTGGTTGTTGTACTAGGAGCTGCAGTTGTTGTTGTACCAGGAGCTGCAGTTGTTGTTGTACTAGGATCTGCAGTTGTTGTCGTACTAGGAGCTGCAGTTGTTGTTGTACTAGGAGCTGCAGTTGTTGTTGTACCAGGAGCTGCAGTTGTTGTTGTACTAGGATCTGCAGTTGTTGTCGTACTAGGAGCTGCAGTTGTTGTCGTAGTAGGAGCTGCAGTTATTGTTGTACTAGGAGCTGCATTTGTTGTTGTAGTAGGATCTGCAGTTGTTGTCGTAGTAGGATCTGCTGTTGTTATACTAGGAGCTGCAGTTGTTGTCGTAGTAGGAGCTGCAGTGGTTGTCGTAGTAGGAGCAGCTGTGGTTGTTGTACTAGGAGCTGCAGTGGTTGTTGTACTAGGAGCTGCAAATGTTGTCATAGTAGGAGCTGCAGTTGTTGTCGTAGTAGGATCTGCAGTTGTTGTCGTAGTAGGAGCTGCACTGGTTGTTGTACTAGGAGCTGTGGTGGTTGTTATACTAGGAGCTGTGGTGGTTGTTGTACTAGGAGCTGCAGTTGTTGTTGTACTAGGAGCTGCAGTTGTTGTCGTAGTAGGAGCTGCAGTTGTTGTACTAGGAGGTGCAGTTGTTGTCGTAGTAGGAGCTGCAGTTGTTGTTGTACTAGGAGCTGCAGTTGTTGTACTAGGAGGTGCAGTTGTTGTTGTACTAGGAGCTGCAGTTGTTATCGTGGTAGGAGCTGCAGTTGTTGTCGTAGTAGGAGCTGCAGTGGTTGTTGTACTAGGAGCTGCAGTGGTTGTTGTACTAGGAGCTGCAGTTGTTGTACTAGGATCTGCAGTTGTTGTCGTAGTAGGAACTGCAGTTGTTGTACTAGGAGCTGCAGTTGTTGTTGTACTAGGAGCTGCAGTTGTTGTCGTAGTAGGAGCTGCAGTGGTTGTCGTAGTAGGAGCAGCAGTGGTTGTTGTACTAGGAGCTGCAGTTGTTGTTGTACCAGGAGCTGCAGTTGTTGTTGTACTAGGATCTGCAGTTGTTGTCGTACTAGGAGTTGCAGTTGTTGTTGTACTAGGAGCTGCAGTTGTTGTTGTACTAGGAGCTGTGGTGGTTGGTGTACTAGGAGCTGCAGTTGTTGTTGTACTAGGAGCTGCAGTTGTTGTCGTAGTAGGAGCTGCAGTTATTGTTGTACTAGGAGCTGCATTTGTTGTTGTAGTAGGATCTGCAGTTGTTGTCGTAGTAGGATCTGCTGTTGTTATACTAGGAGCTGCAGTTGTTGTCGTAGTAGGAGCTGCAGTGGTTGTCGTAGTAGGAGCAGCTGTGGTTGTTGTACTAGGAGCTGCAGTGGTTGTTGTACTAGGAGCTGCAAATGTTGTCATAGTAGGAGCTGCAGTTGTTGTCGTAGTAGGATCTGCAGTTGTTGTCGTAGTAGGAGCTGCACTGGTTGTTGTACTAGGAGCTGTGGTGGTTGTTATACTAGGAGCTGTGGTGGTTGTTGTACTAGGAGCTGCAGTTGTTGTTGTACTAGGAGCTGCAGTTGTTGTCGTAGTAGGAGCTGCAGTTGTTGTTGTACTAGGAGCTGCAGTCGTACTTGGAGCTGCAGTTGTTGTCGTAGTAGGAGCTGCAGATGTTGTCGTAGTAGGTGCTGCAGTGGTTGTTGTACTAGGAGCTGCAGTTGGTGTTGTACTAGGAGCTGCAGTTGTTGTTGTACTAGGAGCTGCAGTTGTTGTTGTACTAGGAGCTGCATTTGTTGTTGTACCAGGAGCTGCAGTTGTTGTAGTAGGAGCTGTGGTTGTAGTTGTCAAAGCAGGAAGTGTGGTTGTTGGAGTAGGAGCTACAGTTGTGGTTGTAGAAGGATCTGTGGTTGTTGTAGTAGGAGCTGCAGTTGTAGTTGTAGAAGGATCTGTGGTTGTTGTAGTAGGAGCTGCAGTTGTAGTTGTAGAAGGATCTGTGGTTGCTGTAGTAGGAGCCTCAGTTGTGGTTGTCACATTAGGATCTGTGGTTGTGCTTGTTACAGAGCACAGGCTGCCTATTACTGGGACAAATATTACAATTATTAGGTAGCTTAACAATACCTTAAGACCAGAGACCAGAAATTGGCCCTGGCTTTTCCAAAACATCTACCCATTTTTTCCCTCAACGTCACCACACAAAAAATTGAAAGGCCCATTGGTCTTAAGATGGACCAGCACATCTGGCATTTGCTGGAAATTCCATATAACTAGTCTATTTGTGACCCGTTTCAAGAAGCTAGGCCTAATATCGCATGTCACTACTTCACAGGAGAGGCATTTCCATTTGTTTTTATTGTTATCAAAATGCGTTTTTTGGCATAAAAGCCTTCTGGAATATATGAACGTTCATGTGCCTTAATTTCAAACTTTTATGCCATCTGTATATACGAATACAATTCTTACAATACGAGCCTAGTTGGTTTAGCCACGGAAAATACAGGAACCTTCCTTTCAGCCATGATTGGTTGAGATAGATGGACTGGACATGCCGAGAGATGAGTTTGGGTTTGTATTCCATGTAGCATGATTCTATTTATAACATGACCTGCTCAGTATTTGTGGATCATTCTTTCTACAGCAGCTTTTTTCCAAAGATATCATAATCAACTGTAAATTTCGGTGTTCCTCAAGGTTCCATTTTGGGACCACTATTGTTTTCACTATATATTTTACCTCTTGGGGATGTTATTCGAAAACATAATGTTAACTTTCACTGCTATGCGGATGACACACAGCTGTACATTTCAATGAAACATGGTGAAGCCCCAAAATTGCCCTTGCTAGAAGCATGTGTTTCAGACATAAGGAAGTGGATGGCTGCAAACTTTCTACTTTTAAACTCGGACAAAACAGAGATGCTTGTTCTAGGTCCCAAGAAACAAAGAGATCTTCTGTCGAATCTGACAATTAATCTTAATGGTTGTACAGTCGTCTCAAATAAAACTGTGAAGGACCTCGGCGTTACTCTGGACCCTGATCTCTCTTTTGAAGAACATATCAAGACCATTTCAAGGACAGGGTTTTTCCATCTACGTAACATTGCAAAAATCAGAAACTTTGTCCAAAAATGATGCAGAAAAATTAATCCATGCTTTTGTCACTTCTAGGTTAGACTACTGCAATGCTCTACTTTCCGGCTACCCGGATAAAGCACTAAATAAACTTCAGTTGGTGCTAAATACGGCTGCTAGAATCCTGACTAGAACCAAAAAATGTGATCATATTACTCCAGTGCTAGCCTCTCTACACTGGCTTCCTGTCAAAGCAAGGGCTGATTTCAAGGTTTTACTGCTAACCTACAAAGCATTACATGGGCTTGCTCCTACCTATCTCTCTGATTTCGTCCTGCCGTACATACCTACACGTACGCTACGGTCACAATACGCAGGCCTCCTAATTGTCCCTAGAATTTCTAAGCAAACAGCTGGAGGCAGGGCTTTCTCCTATAGAGCTCCATTTTTATGTAACGGTCTGCCTACCCATGTCAGAGACGCAAACTCGGTCTCAACCTTTAAGTCCTTACTGAAGACTTATCTCTTCAGTGGGTCATATGATTGAGTGTAGTCTGGCCCAGGAGTGGGAAGGTGAACGGAAAGGCTCTGGAGCAACGAACCGCCCTTGCTGTCTCTGCCTGGGCGGTTCCCCTCTTCCCACTGGGATTCTCTGCCTCTAACCCTATTACAGGGGCTGAGTCACTGGCTTACTGGGGCTCTCTCATGCCGTCCCTGGAAGGGGTGCGTCACCTGAGTGGGTTGATTCACTGATGTGGTCATCCTGTCTGGGTTGGCGCCCCCCCTTGGGTTGTGCCATGGCGGAGATCTTTGTGGGCTATACTCAGCCTTGTCTCAGGATGGTAAGTTGGTGGTTGAAGATATCCCTCTAGTGGTGTGGGGGCTGTGCTTTGGCAAAGTGGGTGGGGTTATATCCTTCCTGTTTGGCCCTGTCTGGGGGTGTCCTCGGATGGGGCCACAGTGTCTCCTGACCCCTCCTGTCTCTGCCTCCAGTATTTATGCTGCAGTAGTTAATGTGTCGCGGGGCTAGGGTCAGTTTGTTATATCTGGAGTACCTCTCCTGTCCTATTCGGTGTCCTGTGTGAATCTAAGTGTGCGTTCTCTAATTCTCTCTTTCTCTCTCTATCTCTCTCTCGGAGGACCTGAGCCCTAGGACCATGCCCCAGGACTACCTGACATGATGACTCCTTGCTGTCCCCAGTCCACCTGACCGTGCTGCTGCTCCAGTTTCAACTGTTCTGCCTTATTATTATACGACCATGCTGGTCATTTATGAACATTTGAACATCTTGGCCATGTTCTGTTATAATCTCCACCCGGCACAGCAGAAGAGGACTGGCCACCCCACATAGCCTGGTTCCTCTCTAGGTTTCTTCCTAGGTTTTGGCCTTTCTAGGGAGTTTTTCCTAGCCACCGTGCTTCTACACCTGCATTGCTTGCTGTTTGGGGTTTTAGGCTGGGTTTCTGTACAGCACTTTGAGATATCAGCTGATGTACGAAGGGCTATATAAATACATTTGATTTGATTTCATTTGATAAAGAACTGAAAATGCTTTGCTGGACTACTTTCTGGAGGATGACCATGCCATGCTGAATCTCTCTGATTCTGAAAATGAATCAGACAATGAGGAAATCCCTGATTTATGTCAAAACGTTTTAATTGAACCAGACATTGTAGAGTCCTCTAATGACAGTGGTGGGGAAGAAAGCTGGTGTCGTTGTCACGGAAGAATATGACCGAGTATATGACCGAGTTTTGAAATCAGTGGAAGCAGGGAGTTGATTGCCAAATAAGGAGAGAGTCCAAAAGAGAACACAGAAGGCTGTTGTATAAAACTTGTTTCTGGATTACATCTTCTAACTAAGGGCTCCCATAGAGGGAGAAGCGTTCATCCATGTATACAAGTAATAGTTTAGCTACATTTACAGGTATTATACGTTTCTAATTTTGTAAGAAAGTTTTTCTTCATTGCAAGTGAAAGTGTACTGTTAGCTAGCTGTCTAGCTAATGTTAGCTGGCTGGCTCGCTAGGTAACGTTACTTATATGATTTGTGTAGTAATGTTTGTCAATTTGTCAATTTGCATTGACAGTTATAGCCTAATGTTAGCTAGCTAAAATTGAACCTATTTGGTTGGCTTTAGCTAGTTGCAGATTCATGCATGGTTGTATTGCCACGTTCTTCAGATCGGAAAGTCGGCGCTCTAGAAAGAGGCCCAAGTTCCCGAGTTGGAATTCCCAATTGACTGTTTAAATCGATTTATCACAGTTGGAGGTATTTTTTCCCCAGAGTTTCCATTTGTTTTGAACTGTTACGGTTTTCTTCCTGGGAAGGAGAGGCGGACCAAAATGCAGCGTGGTTATGGTTGAACATCTTTAATAAAGATGATAACGTGAACAATATACATATACAAAACAAGAAAACATGGAAAAACCAAAACAGTCCTAACTGTCCTAACAAAACACAGAGACAGGAAACAATCACCCACGAAATACTCAAAGAATATGGCTGCCTAAATATGGTTCCCAATCAGAGACAATGATAAACACCTGCCTCTGATTGAGAACCACTCTAGGCAACCATAGACTTACCTAGAATACTACACTGAACACAACCCCATCAATCTACAAAACCCCTAGACAAGACAAACACATAATCACCCATGTCACACCCTGGCCTAACTAAAATAATAAAGAAAACACAAAATAGTAAGGCCAGGGCGTGACATGAATGCTCGAATGAGATTTTGGCCTATTCGTTGCCATATCTCCTCATGCCATTTGCACACACTGTATATATATTCTTTTTTTTCTATTGTGTTGACTGTACGCTTGTTTATTCCATATAACTCTGTGTTGTTGTTTCATGTCGCACTGCTTTGCTTTATCTTGGCCAGGTCGCAGTTGTAAATGAGAACTTCTTCTCAACTAGCTTACCTGGTTAAATAAAGGTGAAATCAATTTTTTTTAAATAATTTTAAAAATGTGAGTTCCCAATTGATTTGAACGCGGCGTTAGTTGGGATTATGGTTCATTGTTTAGCTAGCTAGCTATATGTCTAAACAAAAGACTCTACTATGCAAGTGACCATTTCACGGCACCGTTTAGACCTTCTGTGTCCTGTGCCTGTGACCAATAACCTTTGATTTTATTTTATATAGTGTATGTTAACCAGAGATGGTAATCTGAAGAACAACTTGACCTGCACCAAAGTGAAATGAGGATATTGGCCAAATCAAGTCAAACATTATTTGTCACTTGCGCCGAATACAGCAAGTGTAGACCTTATCGTGAAATGCTTACTTACAAGCCCTTAACCAACAGTGCAGTTCAAGAAAAGTTTTTTAAAAAGTTTTTAAAAAAAATACATATATATATATATATATATATATATATATATATATATAAAATGCAACACAAAAACATAACAATAACTAGGCTATATAGAGGGGGTACCTGTATAGTCAGTGTGCGGGGGTACAGATTAGTTGAGGTAATTTGTACATGTAGGTAGGGGTGAAGTGACTATGCATAGATAATAAACAGCGAGTAGCAGCAGTGTACAAAACAAATGGAGGGTGGGGTCAATGTAAATAGTCCGGTGGCAATTTTATTAATTGTTCAGCAGTCTTATGGCTTGGGGGTAGAAGTTGTTAAGGAGCCTTTTGGACCTAGACTTGGTGCTCCGGTACCGCTGGCCATGAGGAAGCAGAAAAAACAGTCTATGACTTGGGTGACTGGAGTCTCTGAAAATATCATGGGCATTCCTCTGACACCGCCTATTATAAATGTCCTGGATGGCAGGATGGCAGTGATGTATGTATTACCCTCTGTAGCGCCTTACGGTCAGATGCGGAGCAGTTGCCATACCAGGCGGTGATGCAACCGGTGTAGCTGTAGAACTTTTTGAGGATCTGGGGACCCATATGCCAAATCTTTTCAGTCTCTTGAGGGGGAAAAGGTTTTGCCGTGCTCTCTTCATGACTGTCTTGGTTTGTTTGGACCATGATAGTTTGTTGGTGATGTGGACACTGAGGAACTTAGAACTCTCAACCTGCTCCACTACAGCCCCGTTGATGTTAATGGGGGCCTTTTCAGCCCGCCTTTTTCTGTAGTCCACAATCAGCTCCTTTGTCTTGCTCACATTGAGGGCGAGGTTGTTGTCCTGGCAGTTCTCTGACCTCTTCCCTATAGGCTGTCTCATCGTTGTCGGTGATCAGGCCTACCACTGTTGTGTTGTCAGCAATCTTAATAATGGTGTTGGAGTCGTGTTTGGCCACACAGTCGTGGGTGAACAGGGAGTACAGGAGGGGACTAAGTACACACCCCTGAGGGGCCCCAGAGAATCAGCGTGGCAGATGTGTTGTTGACTTCCTTTACCACCTGGGAGCGGCCCATCAGGAAGTCCAGGATCCAATTGCAGAGGGAGGTGTTTAGTCCCAGGGTCCTTAGCTTAGTGATGAGCTTTGTGGGCACTATGGTGTTGAACGCTGAGCTGTAGTCAATGAACAGCATTCTCACGCAGGTGTTCCTTTCGTCCAGGTGGGAAAGGGCAGTGTGGAGTGCGATTGAGATTGCATCATCTGTGGATCTGTTGGGGTGGTAATGCGAATTGGAGTGGGTCTAGGATATCCAGGACGATGCTGTTGATGTGAGCCATGACCAGCCTTTTAAAGCACATCATGGCTACCGATGTGAGTGCTACAGCGAGTAATCATTTAGGCAGGTTACCTTCGCTTCTTTGGGCACAAGGACTATGGTGGTGTGCTTTAAACATGTAGGTATTAAAGACTTGGTCAGGGAGAGGTTGAAAATGTCAGTGAATACACTTGCCAGTTGGTCCGCGCATGCTTTGAGTACACGTCCTGGTAATCCATCTGGCCCCGCGGCTTTGTGAATGCTGACCTGTTTAAAGGACTTGCTCACATCGGCTACCGAGAGCATTTTCACAGAGTCATCTAGAAAAGCTGGTGCTCTGGTGCATGCTTCGGTGTTGCTTTCCTCGAACCGAGCATAAAAGGCATTTAGCTTGTCTGGGAGGCTCACGTCACTGGGCAGCTCGCATCTGGGTTTCCCTTTGTAGTCCGTAATAGTTCAAGTCCTGCCACATCTGACGAGCATCAGATCCAGTGTAGTAGGATTCAATCTTAATCCTGTATTGACGCTTTGGTTGTTCAATGGTTCGTCTGCGGGCATTGCAGGATTTCTTATAAGAGTCCGGATTAGTGTCCTGCTCTTTGAAAGCAGCAGCTCTAGCCTTTAGCTCAATGCAGATGTTGCCTGTAATCCATGGCTTCTGGTTGGGATATGGTCACTGTGGGGATGATATCATTATTACACTTATTGATGAAGCTGATGATTGAGGTGGTATTCTCCTCAATGCCATTGGATGAATCCCAGGACATATTCCAGTCCTGTAGTGTAGCATCTGCGTCATCTGACCACTTCCATATTGAGCGAGTCACTGGTACTTCCTGCTTTAGTTTTTGCTTGTAAGCAGGAATCAGATGAGAACTCTCTTGGTAGATAGTGTTGTCTACAGGTACTCTACCTCAGACGAGCAATACCTTGAGACTTCTTTAATATTAGACATCGCGCACAAGCTGTTATTGACAAATAGACACACCCCCACCCCTCGTCTTACCAGACCTAGCAACTTTGTTATGCCGGTGCATGGAAAATCCCACCAGCTCTATATTATCTGTGTCGTTGTTAAGCCACGACTCTGTGAAACATAATATATTACAGTTCTTAATGTCCCGTTAGTGATAATTGTATAATCGTAGATCATTAATTTATTTTCCAATGATTGCATGTTAGCAAGTAGAACGAAGGCAGTGTGAGTTTATCTGCTCGCCTACGGATTCTCAGAAGGCAGCCCGATCTGTGTCTTCTTTTCCTCCATCTTTTCTTCACGCAAAGGACGGGGATTTGGGCCTGTTCCCGGGAGAGCAGTATATCCTTCTTGTCGGACTCCTTAAAGGAGTCTGACAGTTCATGGTGAGTAATTGCTGTTCTGATGTCCAGAAGTTATTTAAGAGACAGTAGCAGCAGTATTATGTACAAAATAAGTAAACAAAAAGTTCAAAACAACGCAACAAAACAAACAAAATAGCACAATTGGTCAGGAGCATGTAAAACGTCAGCCATCCTCTTCGGCGCCATCTTAACAATCACGAGATAAAGTGTCATTTTCACTTTAAGTTTTGAAATCTTTGGTTGTTTACTACACTGTGAATCCTTAAAGAGATGGGTGGGTCTAAGGCGTAAGAGTGTGTGAACGATGCTGAATGGGTGTAGAGTTCTCCAGTTGGTGTACCAAAACATTCTCGGACCATTTTCTCAAAAGTGGGATTACAAGTTTATCACATTTCAAAGCAGAATTACTTTCTTATTGTTCCTCCACTGCACTGTATGATATAACATTTTCTAGCTCTGAGTCTCTACTTCTTTCCAATGTAAAAAACACCATTTCAGATTTGCTACATACGACCTGAATCCAGGTGGTGGGTCACATTTCTGATTATTTCTGCACAAAATGTAGACAGGCCCATTGGGCTAAAGATGGACCATCCGATCTGGCATTTGTCCGGACATCCCTATAACCAGTCCGTTTCTACTTAAGCTTAAGCTTGGATAGCTTTTTAAAACAATAACAATAACTTAACAGGAGATAGATACTAACCTGAGAAAATTATGATGAGAAACACCCCAAGTTCCATTTCTGTTTTGGTATTCCCTCTAATGCACGGATGAACAAAAAGATTAATCAAATTCAAAATAACTTAGAAACAATTATTATTTTCAATTATACATTTAAATACTAATCAATAATACAAATTGAAATATGTTGTCTCAACACAAAAGGTAGACTAAACAGTAAGCAGTTAAAAATCTCATTGAGTTTTTCTTAGTGAGATTTTTCTGTCAATACGGTAAGCCTACCTGTAAGTAAGAGTGTTCACTATTCCATACATTTACATTTTGATAATAGTGCATGTACTTTCAATGTATAATAATTGATAGATTAATAGAAAGCGTCTCACAAAATTGGTTGCTGCTTGTCTTCCTCGGTGTTCAGGCTTCTGTGAGCTCCTCATCAACTGAGTTTCTCTTTAATAATGTTTTCTCAGTCAGCCGGCATCCCAAATGGCATCCTATTCCCTATATAGTGCACTGCTTTGAATAGGGCCCATAGGGAATAGGGTGCCATTCGGGGTGTACACTCAGCCTCTGGTAGTTACAGTAACTATGCAGTTAAACAAGGAAGAAAAAACTATCATGACAGTAAGCAAATTCTGGTAACACTTGAAAATCAAGCAAGAATTTATCAGCATTTGTGACTGCATTTCTTTATGTGAACTTATATCAAATGTTGAAGATTGTCTTTTCTGTGCACATAAAAGTACAGACTCATAGCTTAAATATGGTATATCATACACTGTAGTTGGAGGAAACATAACAAGGTTATGTTGCTTTTGAAGTTGATAAACGTGTTATCCCACTTACGAGACAATAGAAGAATATGCCCTCGAAAGTGTTTCACACTTGCTCATGAGCTTTTCTTTGAGGGTGCTCATTCAGCATTGGTCACACCATCTTACGCCTTAGCCCCAACCATCTATTTAAGGACTCACATGTGAAGACATGCTAAAAACTGAGTGAGTAAGATAGCATAGTAAACAAGTGTTGAAAGTAATAGCCTACAGTCAGGAAAAACTCCAGGTAAAAATACACTTCATCTAGTCCATGGCCTAAATCTTAACATGCTGTTCTTCAAAGTATGGTCTCTTGTAAGCACACTCTATATCAAATCAAACCAACGTTTATTTGTCATGTACACAGGATACAGAAGTTGTAAACAGTACAGTGAAATGCTTCCTTGCCAGTTCTTCCTAATTCCACGATTGGTCTATCGACGTCACCGCACGAAGAGGCAAAAACAGACTTACCCCCATCGCGACGTCCTCCCCCCACAAAGGCTAACTTTCTAGCCCCTGCTATCTGCTTGCTTGCTAACCCAGTCTGCTAACTGCTAAACTCCCGGGACCTGGTCTGCTAACTGCTAGCCCTTGCTAACTGCTTGCTTGCTAACCTGGTCTGCTAACTGCTAGCTTGCACTGGTCTACTAACTGCTAGCCCATGCTAACTGCTTGCTTGTTAACCCGGCCTGCTAACTGCTAGCTCGCCCTGGTCTACTAGCTGCTAGCTTATTTAGCTCCAGCCTACTAACTGTTAGCTTTGCCTGAATTGCCGTGTCCCATATGTTCACTTGGGTACGCATGCCTCTCTCTAATATCAATATGCCTTGTCCATTACAGTCCTGGTTAATGATTACTGTCTTATTTCACTGTAGAGCCTCTAGCCCTGCTCAATATGCCTTAACCAACCATGTTGTTCCACCATATGCGATGACATCACCTGGTTTAAACATCTCTAGAGACTATATCTCTCTCTTCATTACTCAATGCCTATGTTTACCTCCAATGTACTCACATCCTACCTTACCTTTGTCTGTACACTATGCCTTGAATCTATGCTATCGTGCCCAGAAACCTGCTCCTTTTACTCTCTGTTCTGAACGTGCTAGACGGCCAGTTCGTATAGTCTTTAGCCGTACCCTTATCCTACTTCTCCTCTGTTCCTCTGGTGATGTGGAGGTTAATCCAGGTCCTGCAGTGCCTAGCTCCACTCCCACCCCCCAGGTGCTCTCATTTGTTGACTTCTGTAAACGTAAAAGCCTTGGTTTCATGCATGTTAACATTAGAAGCCTACTCCCTAAGTTTGTTTTACTCACTGCTTTAGCACACTCTGCCAACCCAGATGTCTTAGCCGTGTCTGAATCCTGGCTTAGGAAAACCACCAAAAACCCTGAAATCTCCTTTGTTAACTATAACGTTTTCTGCCAAGATAGAACTGCCAAAGGGGGCGGTGTTGCAATCTACTGCAAAAATAGCCTGCAGAGTTCTGTACTACTTTCTAAGTCTGTACCCAAATAATTTGAGCTTCTACTTCTAAAAATTCACCTTTCCAGAAACAAGTCTCTCACTGTTGCCGCTTGCTATAGACCTCCCTCTGCCCCCAGCTGTGCCCTCGATACTATAAGTGAACTGATTGCCCCCCATCTATCTTCTGAGCTCGTGCTACTAGGTGACCTAAACTGGGACATGCTTAACTTGATTATTTATTGTCTTGTCATGGCTAAGATGCAATCAGAAACATGTCAAGCAAGTGTGTGTGTGTGTGGGTGGGTGCTCGCGTGTGTATAGACGATTATGTGGGACTGCCAAGCTTTGATTCAAATCGGAGGAATATCACATCCTCTATCGGAAAGTGAAATCAACCCGGTAAGCCATGGTTAGTTATTTTATGATTTACTTTCACTACTCAATATTTCACGTGCCTATGTTTTTAAAACTTACAAATCGTTGTCCTCAGTAAGGTCTGAACTAAAGTTTAAGATGTCATGTTGGAGATGGGTTTCCCCCAACCTCTTTATGTGTCACTCTCCTTCACCCACAGTATATAGACCTGCTATACAGAGAGATGGTGGGTTTTCTCTGTGTTCTTCTATCTCCAGGAGACACCATCATAGGTGAGTCACCAAGATGGTTGAAACACACTATTGGATTACCCGATCAGTACTGTATTGGCTGAGATGCAGGGATGAACTGGGGCAGGTAATCGACCTTGTGCATTTCTAATACACAACCCATTTTATTCCTATTCCTAATGTTCATTTTGCGAGAAAAAAAAACGTAAATATCTGACAGGTCTTAAGACAGACCATTTACCAGAATTGGCCTTTGGCAGTCCGTCCCTGCTGAAATGTTATCTTTTCACATAGCATATTCCATCACAGCTGACCTGACAATATAAGATTTCTGTGAAGCATAGAATCATCACTTAGTCCAAGTACATGGTGTCCAACATTTCAGCACACAGCCTCTCTCTCTTGTATTTGCAATTGTGTTTTCTCTCTCTTTCACTCTCTCACTCTGTGACTCTGTCACTCTGTCAGGAATCATCACCTATAAAGGATTCAATCCCTGCTCACTGAGATCCTCCAACAGGGATTTCATCCCTATATACAATACAGCACAGGACATTCTGGCCATATTCTTCACTGTTATCAATTTACCTACTGATTTTTTGGATTATATTGACTCATCAATATGTAGGGTGCCGTCTTTCGGATGGGACGTTAAACGGGTGTCATGAGTCTCTGAGATCATTAAAGATCCCATGGCACTTATCGAGTAGGGTTGTTAACCCCGGTGTCCTGGCTAAATTCCCAATCTGGCCCTCAAACCATCACGGTCACCGAATAATCCCCAGTATACAATTGGCTCATTAATCCCCCTCCTCTCCCCTGTAACTATTCCCCAGGTCGTTGCTGCAAATGAGAACGTGTTCTCAGTCAACTTACCTGGTAAAATAACGGATAAATTAAAAATTAAAAAATAAATATGTCAAATGAAACTGACTTTGAGACCACTGATAGGATAGTTTTTCCTGGTCAGGCTACACAGTGAGGAAATACTCCTGGCTTTCCTAAAAATCTGTTTGATTCCGGAATTCCTGGTTATTCCTGGAATCTTCGAAACCATGATTTCTGGAAAACCTGGGAATTTTGGGTAAGTTACCGTAATCACTGACTTACCTTACATGATTGTGTAGCAATGTCATTGTTCTCTATTGATTGACTTTACCTGCTGTTTTACTTTTAGGTCTCTGGGGTGAGTCAAAGCAACAATCATCCTAAATCATCAGTAACAGTCACCTGGACAGCACCATCCTCAGCCTCATTGGGCAACATCGTAGTCAAGTGAGTCTCTGCTACAATTGCTAAATGACGGTAACTTTGACAAAATTTCCGGATTTTCCAAAAATCCTACTTATTTTCTCTTGATTCCAGAATCCTGTGAACGTTACAAACATGGGAAAATAACACGCTATGCATTTATTTTTGGCATGATTTTTCTGTAGGAAGAAACAGCTCCTACTACAACAACTACAGTTCCTAATACAACAACTACAGCTCCTAATACAACAACTACAGCTCCTAATTAAACAACTTCAGTTTCTAATACAACTACAGTTCCTACTACAACAACTACAGCTCCTACTACAACAACTACAGCTCCTAATACAACAACTACGGCTCCTAATACAACAACTACGGCTCCTAATACAACAACTACAGCTCCGAATACAACAACTACAGCTCCTACTACAACAACTACAGCTCCTAATACAACAACTACAGCTCCTACTACAACAACTACAGCTCCTAATACAACAACTGCGGCTCCTACTACAACAACTACAGCTCCTAATACAACAACTACAGCTCCTACTACAACAACTACAGCTCCTAATACAACAACTACAGCTCCTAATACAACAACTACGGCTCCTACTACAACAACTACAGCTCCTACTACAACAACTACAGCTCCTAATACAACAACTACAGCTCCTACTACAACAACTACAGCTCCTACTACAACAACTACAGCTCCTAATACAACAACTACAGCTCCTACTACAACAACTACAGCTCCTAATACAACAACTACGGCTCCTACTACAACAACCACAACTACATCTCCTACTACAATAATCAAAGCCTCTACTCTGACAACAATTACACAACGAATCCCTGAACTACCAACAACTATACAATCAATACCTCAACAGATGAGCACTACACCTCAAACTGACGGACAGTCAACAACTAATAGTGGACCTGGGCGGCAGGGTAGCCTAGTGGTTAGAGTGTTGGACTAGTAACCGGAAGGTTGAAAGTTCAAATCCCTGAGCTGACAAGGTACAAATCTGTCGTTCTGCCCCTGAACAGGCAGTTAACCCACTGTTCCTAGGCCGTCATTGAAAATAAGAATTTGTTCTTAACTGACTTGCCTAGTAAAATAAAGGTAAAAAAAAAAAAGTGTCATTTACTTAATTTAATATTTAATGTAATTGATCAAAAAGGCCAACCCTGTCACGTCCTTTCCTTTTAAATACTGTGTTTGTCAGTCAGTCAGTCTGTCTGTCTGTCTGTCTGTCTGTCTGTCTGTCTGTCTGTCTGTCTGTCTGGCAGTCTGTTTGTTTGTTTCACACTTGTTTGTATTATTGACTCATTGTGTCTCTACAGGATATACGTTTGAGTTAACCGAATCTGAGATCTTGAAGCAGGTGAAAGTTAATGTCACACATACAGTACCCAGTCATGAGTTTGGACACACCTACTCATTTAAGGGTTTTTCTTTATTTTGTCATATTTTCTACATTGTAGAATAATAGTGAAGACATAAACTATGAAATAACACATATGGAATCATGTAGTAACCAAACAAGTGTTAAACAAATCCAAATACATATTATATTTGTGATTCTTCAAAGTAGCCACCCATTGCTTTGATGACAGCTTTGTACAGTCTTGGCAAAGGTATGTCCAGGATGAGGGAAAATCTCACTCATCAAAGGGATTTAAATGTATTGGTTGCTTTAACAAATGTATAAAGATGGAAAGTGAAGTGAAGGAGTAGGAAGGAGCGTGAGGAAAGTAGCATTAACAAATGTGTTAAATGATGTATTAAATGATGTATTAAATGATAACCCCTGTGTTAATTCCAGCTCTGTGAGGAACCGGTCAGACGAGGGCTGCCAGGGGACTTTACACTGTGATTGAGAATCGTTCAGAGCTAGTTGACAGGGGGAAGAGGAGGAGGAGAGAAAACACAGACAGAACAGAATGCAAACCTGTTCACAAAAACAGCTTACACAAATAAGATAAATAGATTATCTTGCAGATTACATTCTAACCACATGACCTACAGTGCTGTAAACTATAAGGAATTAAATATCTATCTACGTTTAGTTGTTTGAATTTGCATTAAACATTATAAATATCCTGTACTCCCTTTGAAATGAAATTGTTTAGGTTAATGACTATATTTGACCTAAAAGTGTTTATTATAGATCGGAATAAGATTTTGACAAATCAAACTTATGTTGCATCTTTTGAAAATAAAAGGTTTTGTTCTGAATATCTGTGTGTCAGACCTTTCTGGCGTGGAGAGGGTTAAAAGATGGGGAGGCAGACACAATATCATACATACAGCCCTGTAGAAAGGGGAGGGGCTAAACTTGACCTCAGCATTTGATTGACACACAGCGGAACCTGATTAACTCTACACTGCCACCTGAGAGGTCAACCTCCTGTCAGCCAAGGTATGTGACATAACACAGGGATGCAGGAGATATAATTTCTGCTATTCAGTTATGTGTTATCAGCTTTGATCAAAAACATTGAGTTGTCTGTCACTGGATTCTGGTTTCCCATAGTACAGAGTATGATTCATGATGTCACTGGACCGCTGGGTGTCTGTGATTCGCTCACAGGCAGCTGATAAGGCACTAGGGTCTGTATTCACTCAGAAACAAATGGAAGCTGTCATGGAAAAATTGCAAGATTATGTTATATTGCTTTTATTGCATCAAATGGTTGTTTCATTCGACAGAATAGAGTATTCTGTTAACTATTGTGCGTGTGTTCTACTGAGGATGGGCCTCTATGAGATAACACTGACAGATTAGATTGACAATGTCTTTGGGTGTTAAAACCTAAAGAGCATTCCAGAAAACATGAGTTAATGTTTCTGCTCTATACCGTACCAGGAAGAGATGGTTCCAGTTTGGAGTCTTAACCTTGTGACACATTCTATGTATCTGTTGTTCGTCATGTAGGTTGAAAGGGGTGTATCTTGGCTATAAAAGACCTTTGTACTTTTGTCTTGCCGCTCTCAACGGATCATTAGAAATGGTGAATCGTTGACGAGTCATTGCTATTGCAAAGCTCTTATTATTAAAGATTTAGTTTAAGTATAACTCTGACTTGATAGTAAAGAAATGAACCACCACAAAGCAAACGGGGAGGGACTAATGTCCCAACTAACGTCCCAACTAACTAACGTGACCAATAAGAAACATTAGTTTTCTAGCAAAACTTCTTCCGTGTGCACTAATGAATAGAGTTTTCAAACATCGTGTTGTCTTTAGGGGCAAAAATGACCCATCACTTTGTTTAACAGCAGAGAAAACCCCCAAAATAATATTCTTCTACTTGAAATTTGATGTATTTTCCTAGAGTGACCCTAATATTAGAAAAAGTGAAACATTGCCTTTATTCATAATTCCATGGAAGCTGTACACCACCAGTGTACAAAGATTGTCTTGGGGTCATTTTTTGACCCGGCAGTTATAAAATAATTTACACACCACAAAAAACACAAAGACACACACACACACACACACACACACACACACACACACACACAATGAGAAATTGAAATTATGTGTGCTACTGATTGAACTCACCCAGCAGCTCCTGAAGAGGAAGATCACCATGGTTGGCACAGTTAGAAAGAACAAGCCTGAGCCCCCTGCACTCCTCACAACAAGGGGGAGTGAGACCTTCTCATGGAAGTTTGCCTACACCGCCACCACCACTTTAGTTTCTTACCTCCCAAAGAGGAACAAGAATTTGGTCCTCCTGATCACACTGCACAAAACGGCTGAGGTCAGTGATTATGTGGACAGGAAGCCAGCCATCGTCCTGGACTACAACCACAACAAAGGAGGCATGGACAACCTGGACAAGGTGATTGGAACTTACAGCTGCAGGAGGATGACTGGCCCCTGGTCATCTTCCATAACTTCATTGATGTGTCCTCATAAAATGCTTTCGTGATATGGAACAACATCAACCCTACCTGGATGCCTGATAAGCGGAACAAGAGGAGGGTGTTCCTGGAGCAGCTGGAAAGGCACTTGTAACCCCACACATTCAAAGAAGGGAGCACCTCCCCCGCACAGCAGCCTCTGCAGAGCTTGTGAAAGCTGTTCAAGGGGCTGAATTGTTTCCTGACCCACCTGAGGCTGCAGCTGGGGCAGGCAAGAGGAGGAGATGCCAATTCGGCCCCCATTGAAGGACTGTAAAACAAATACTGTGAGAAGTACATCTGTAAAGTCCATTAGCACACACACTTGCGTACCTTACCTTTTTGTTTTGTATCTTTTATCTTATTTTATTCTTATTTATTGTTGTTGTTTATACACCTTGTGGGTGGGGGCAATGGTTCAAAAATTGAGAGAAGACTAGTATTTTGTAGATGAATTCCTAATTGTGCAGTATATAATAATATATCACTATGATGTCAAAAAAGTTCAAGACTGTTATTGTTTCCCTTCAATACAATGCATTCAAACTACTTTCTGCACATTTCTGCTACATTGTTAGGCTATACAAATGCTATCTCTTGTTAAAAAAATAATGTTTACACCTATGCAATTGTCACGACTGCCACCGAAGTCGGTCCCTCTCCTTGTTCGGGTAGCGTTCAGCAGTCGACATCACCGGTCTTCTAGCCATCTCTGATCCACCTTTCATTTTCCATTTGTTTTGTCTTTGTTTTCTGCACACCTGGTTTCATGCCCCAATTACATGTTCATGTATTTAACCCTCTTTTTCCCCCATGTTGTTGTGCGTGATTGTTCCTATGTTCATTCGGTACGTTATGGCTGGTTTTCGACGGGTGCTGTTTTCATCCGTGCGTAATTGATTATCGTTTATTGTTGGTCAAGTGTATTGTTACCATGTGCCTTTATTTTGAGTAAAGTATGTTGCTCACTCATTCTGCTCTCCTGCACCTGACTTCATGCACCAGCTACACCCACCTTCTGACAGCAATAAATTCAGCAATAATAATAATAATAAACCTCTACTTTAGTAAAGAAAACAATTATGATAGGTGTGTTGAAATAAAGATGAGTGGTGTCCACTGATTAAATGTAGTATTTCTGCATTGTGAAGAAGGGAAAAACCCAGATATTCACAAAGTTTGTGATGAATGACAGGTTGTTTCTTCATGAAAAAAAGACTTGGGGTTTAAAATTCAATTAATCTAATCTAATCTAATAATTAATTTTTGACCCTTAGGACAAGAGGAGTATACAGAATGTATAGACTACACAAGGGTTAAAGTCATGGTTTGTCGCAAAAGCAGCCGCATGCATGTGAACTATGAATAAGTTTGAGTTAATTACTTTATATACTTTCTCTTTTTTATTTAGGATTAGAAGACATTTTAGATATTTGTCCATAGTGTTTTAATAACATATTAGAAGACATTTTAGATATTTGTCCATAGTGTTTTATATTAGATTAGAAAATATTTGTCCAGTGTTCAAATTAGGACGTTTTTCATTTCATTTACAGTGGAAATGCCTTTCAAAGACTCTGCTTTAGCCGTCACTCTGAAACAGTGTTTCATTCTTTACATTTTTCAACTTGAAGACATGGCTTCTCCCAGTGGCCTATATTGTGACCTCTGTGATTCTTATTATAAGAATCTTGTATCTTGTTGATCTATGGTTACTGGTTCAGTTCCATTGGCACAACGGAATGTGACTATTTTTCTACAGTATTTCCTTGATGGCATCAGACAAGATCCGAGAAAGAGATAAAGGATAGTGTGCAAGTCTACAATGTGATTTTTCTAGGTTTGGTTACACAGGGTGAAATTCTCAGACCAAACATTTTTTTAAATGTATTTAATTTCATCAGATTAGATAGAAAGAGAGGATGGAGGATGAAGTGGGGGTCATCACTGCTCTGGTGCGCTCCATCGAGAGACGTCAGGCTGAGCTCATCAAGGTGATTGAGGAGAAGCAGAAAGCAGCAGAGAGGCAGCCTGAAGAGTTCATCAAGGAACCGGAGCAGGAAATCACTGAGCTACAGATGAGAAGCACTGAGCTGGAGCGGCTGCCACACACAGAGGAACACCTCCACCTCCTACAGGTCAGTGTCAAACAAACAAACCCTGGTCACACCCTATATAGGCCCCCCCAGATCAGACCTTCTGCCACCTTTGCTGCGTTTAGACAGGCAGCCCAAATGTGTTTTTCTCACTAATTGGTCTTTTGACCAATCAGATAAGCTCTGAAAAAGATCAGTTGCAAACAGATCAGAAATGGAACTACCACTCTAGTCGAAGGACTCGACAGGGGAGAAATCGACACAGACTTATTCCTTACAAATATTCCACTAGCAATCAGCCTACCCACCAAATTCACTCTTTTCATGATCACAACCACAGCTTTCTTCATTTTAGATTAAAAGAAAACAGCAAGAAAATGTTCAAGAATACGGCCTCTCAACTACACACAGCCTCTCAACTACACATGGCCTATCAACTACCAAACACTCCCAGCCTGCACTCAGAGAGAGAAAAGGTGAAAGAGTAGGAGAGAGAGAGAGACAGAGAGACAGAGAGAGAGAGAGCGAAAGAGTGAGAGAGAGAAAGAGAGAGAGAGAGAGAGAGAGAAAGAGAGTGAAAGAGCTAGAGAAAGTGAAAGACAGAGAGCGAGAGAGAGAGAAGGAGAGGGAGAGAGAGAGAGAGAGAGAGAGAGAGAGAGAGAGGGAGAAAGAAGGAAAGGGAGAGAGAGAGAGAGAAAGTGAAGGAACAAGAGAGGGCGAGATAGACAGACAGAGAGGGATAGAAAGAAAGAGAGAGCTGAGACCAAACAAACCCTGGCCACACCCTATATAGGCCCCCCAGATCAGACCTTGTGCCACCTTGGCTGCATTTAGACAAGCAGCCCAATTCTGTGTTTTTTTCTCTCACTAATTGGTCTTTCGACCAATCAGATAAGCTCTGAAAAAAGATCAGCAGCAAAAAGATGAGAAATTGTCTGCCTGTCTAAACTCAGACCATGTGACTTCATCTATGGCCCACTTGGCACACACTGGTTGAATCAACCTTCCCTGCCTGCCTTTGACCTGTCGTTTGCCCGCCCCCCCTGTTTTTGTAATAAACTTTTGTTACTTCAAAACTGTCTACATCTTCTCCTGAGCCTTGACAGTACAATATTACTAGTAGTCCCGCAAAAAAAGGCAAGTCTTTGTTTGAAGCTGGTGTAGACGTTCGGCTGGGGACAGCTTCGCTCTGCTTAGTTGCATCGGCTCAGGAAGAGGTAAATCAGCAGACTTCGGAGACACTCGGGGGAACTCAGGTAGCCTCGAGTCCTCTCGGCCACTGAGACATTGGGGACTTCCGGGATGACTCAGAGGCGAGGTGGAATTGGACCTTCTCTACTTTATACGTTCCCGTAGCCACCCATCAATCTGGATGGTCAAGGCAATGAGCGAGTTGAGATCCGTCAGTTGTTCCTGGGCTCCTCTTTTCCACCATAATTTGCAAATAAATTCATTAAAAATCCTACAATGTGATTTTCTGGATTTCTTTTTCTCATTTTGTCTGTCATAGTTGAAGTGTACCTATGATGAAAATTACAGGCCTCTCTCGTCTTTTTAAGTGGGAGAACTTGCACAATTGGTGGCTGACTAAATAATTTTTTGCCCCACTGTAAGTGCGTAGATGACATGTGCTTTTCCACAACCCCTGTTTTTAGACAGGTGCGTGATAATGGTCCATTCTAAATCAAAACTAATTTCACCATATATTATTTAGTATATGTAAAGTCAAGAATAGTGTGATGGGTGGCAATATTAGCCTATCTCTTGTGAATGACGCCCTTCTTAAGGCAAACAGCATTATTATTAATTTTTTACTTTTTCAAATCATAGTCGCACACCTCATGTAGCCTAGCCCATAGGCCTATATGTTTTGATAAGGTTTGTATTCCAACTAAAGTGGCCAAAAAACATCTCAAAATAAAGCACATTATTCCGCTTTAATTGGGTGTGTGCAATGAATACGATGGGAGACAGAGTGATGGTTTCAAACGCAAGGCGCAGCAGGTGTTAATTAGCAAAGGACCACAAGAGGAGGCAGGTAGCTGGGTCCAGGGGCAGGCAGAAGGTCATACAGAGGGACTCCAAAAATTTAACCGTACAGGAAGGGAAAGGCTAATAACGTAGTCCAGGAGATCAGGCAAGAGGTTGATAACAGGCAAAAAGGTGTCATTAGTGAGGATGGCCAAAAACTACAATACACGGGAGGACTAATACGGAAATAAACAGAGCTCCAAATAGAACATGTAACAAAACAAACAATACCTCACAATGATGGGGTGCAAAGAGCTGAACAAAATAATGTGTATAAACGACATCCAGGTGATTGGGATCTGGAGAGTAAAGCTGCGTTCGGGGGACCTAATCTCAGCAAAAAAAGAAACGTCCTCTCACTGTCAACTGCGTTTATTTTCAGCAAACTTAACATGTGTAAAAATTTGTATGAACATAACAAGATTCAAAAACTGAGACATAAACTGAACATGTTTACTCTTCCACCAAGGCACCTGCATGTTCCCTGACATTTCTGGGGGGATTGGCCCTAGCCCTCACCCTCCGATCCAACAGGTCCCAGACATTTCTGGGGGAATGGCCCTAGCCCTCACCCTCCGATCCAACAGGTCCCAGCCATTTCTGTGGGGAATGGCCCTAGCCCTCACCCTCCGATCCAACAGGTCCCTGACATTTCTGGGGGATTTGGCCCTCACCCTCTGATCCAACAGGTCCCTGAGCCCTCACCCTCTGATCCAACAGGTCCCTGACATTTCTGAGGGGAATGGCCCTAGCCCTCACCCTCTGATCCAACAGGTCCCTGACATTTCTGGGGGAATGGCCCTAGCCCTCACCCTCTGATCTAACAGGTCCCAGACATTTCTGGAGGGAATGGCCCTAGCCCTCACCCTCCGATCCAACAGGTCCCTGACATTTCTGGGGGAATGGCCCTAGCCCTCACCCTCCGATCCAACAGGTCCCTGACATTTCTGGGGGAATGGCCCTAGCCCTCACCCTCCGATCCAACAGGTCCCTAACATTTCTGGGGGAATGGCCCTAGCCCTCACCCTCTGATCCAACAGGTCCCTAACATTTCTGGGGGAATGGCCCTAGCCCTTACCCTCTGATCCAACAGGTCCCAGACATTTCTGGGGGAATGGCCCTTGCCCTCACCCTCCGATCCAACAGGTCCCAGACATTTCTGGGGGAATGGCCCTAGCCCTTACCCACTGATCCAACAGGTCCCAGACATTTCTGGGGGAATGGCCCTAGCCCTCACCCTCTGATCCAACAGGTCCCTAACATTTCTGGGGGGAATGGCCCTAGCCCTTACCCTCTGATCCAACAGGTCCCAGACATTTCTGGGGGGAATGGCCCTAGCCCTCACCCTCCGATCCAACAGGTCCCAGACATGCTCAATGGGATTGAGATCCGGGCTCTTCGCTGGCCAGAACACTGACATTCCTGTCTTGCAGAAAATCCTACACAGAACTAGCAGTATGCCTGGTGGCATTGTCATGCTGGAGGGTCATGTCAGGATGAGCCTGCAGGAAGGGTACCACATGAGGGAGGAGTCTTCCCTGTAACACACAGCATTGAGATTGTCTCCAATGACAACAAGTTCAGTCCGATGATGCTGTGACACACCACCCCAGACCATGACGAACCCTCCACCTCCAAATTGATCCCACTCCAGAGTACAGGCCTGAGTCTAAAGCTCATTCCTTTGACGATAAACGCGATTCCGACCGTCACCCCTGGTGAGACAAATCCGTGACTCATCACTGGAGAGCAATATTTCCCAGTCCTGTCTGGTCCAGCGACGGTGGGTTTGTGCCCGCAGGCGACGTTGTTGCCGGTGATGTATGGTGAGGACCTGCCTTACAACAGGCTGTTTTCAACTCTCTAGAGACAGCAGGAGTGGTAGAGATACTGTTAATGATCGGCTATGAACAGCCAACTGACATTTACTCCTGAGGTGCTGACTTGCTGCACCCTCGACAACTACTGTGATTATTATTATTTGACCATGCTCGTCATTTATGAACATTTGAACATCTTGGCCATGTTCTGTTATAATCTCCACCTGGCACAGTCAGAAGAGGACTGGCCAGCCCTCATAGCCTGGTTCCTCTCTAGGTTTCTTCCTAGGTTTTGGCCTTTCTAGGGAGTTTTTCCTAGCCACCGTGCTTCTACACCTGCATAACAAAGTTATGCTGCTTTTAAAGTTGATAAACGTGTTATCCCACTTACGAGACAATAGGAGAAAATACCCTTGAAAGTGTTCACACTTGCCCAAGAGCTCTTCTATGAGTATGCCCATTCAGCATTGATCACACCATCTTATGCCTTAGCCCCACCCATCTATTTAAGGACTCACATGTGAGGACATGTACTAAAAACAGAGTGAGTAAGGTGGTGTAGTAAACCAGTGTTGAAAGTAGTAGTCTATAATAAGGAAAAACTCCAGGTAAAAATGCACTTCATCTAGTCTTTGGCTTCTATCAAATCAAACCAACGTTTATTTGTCATGTACACAGGATACAGAAGGTGTAAACGGTACAGTGAAATGCTTCCTTGCCAGTTCCTCCTCAACAGAAAAGTATCAATATCAATAAATAGAAGGGAAAAAGTCTCAATGCCAATAGAGAAAGAACAAAAGAATATACACTAAGTAAAAAAACAATATCAATAACGATAGCAGCAATATGGGTGACAGACAAGGTAGTTAGTTACATGTGAACAATCAGGGGTAAAGTGGCTGAGCAGCAGGATTAATATAAAAAGTAGCAGCAACATATGGTAGTTGAGTATATGATTGTGTGATTGTGTGTGCAGATAGTCCAAGGGCGCAGATAGACAGCCATTGACAGTAGCAAGAAAAACAGTCTATGACTGAGGTGGTTGGATATGTTGATGATGCTGCGGGCCTTCCTCATACACAGCCTTGTATAAATGTTCTAGATATCTATGAACTCGCCCCCAGGGATGGACTGGGCCGTCTGTACCACACATGAACAAGGGATTCTATATTCTGAGATTCTGTTTCTGTCCTACTCTTGGCTTTGTTGGAGGGCTTGTGATGTCCATGGCTTCGCCCTGATCTAAAATATAGGTTTGTCATGTTGTGTCCAGTCCAGGTGGTGCTGGTACAGGCAGACCAGCTCTGGGAAGAAGGACTTCAGCGTTGAGCAGCAGCTAAAACCTGGTCCCAGCTGAGTCCAAACACTCCTTTATGACATCACCAGACCCCAGAGCATCAAAGCTGTTAACGGTCACGAACAGTTCAAGTGTTTCTCATGATGGGATGATATTTGGATGAAACCAGATTAAAGTATGAAGAATGACTGTTCCTTCTACTTTTATCAAGTTTGATCATAAAGTTACTGGTCCCCTCCCCCATGTCAAACACTTTGTATGAGGAGGCGAGATTATTAAGGGACAGGGTGACATCACCCTAGCTCTCTCATTTTAATACACCAACGGTGACATGATATTCTCTTACCTAATTTAGATAAGTACTGTCTTGTAACCAACATTGGATAAGGTGTGTTTGCAGAGGGGTGTGATTTATATAGCTAAATAGCTACACTAAATTTGACTCAGTGTCAGAAAATATCATTAAAAGTTTACACTATTCATCTACGGCAAAGATTATTTTTTGTTTCCCCTTTTATCTGTGTCTGTTGTTAGCTAGTTACTGGCTAGCTGGGTCTTCAGCAAGCATGGAACAAAAGGGGGGGAAGGGTCGTTCAAAACTCTCACGCATTTGTCATGCCAACACATCCTTTAGTGCTTCTGAGAACCGCACCAAAAGAATCATACCAAAAGGGAGAAGTATATATTTTTTTACATCATTGATGCAATTTCAAGTTTGCTTGAGAGGATTTTACTGCAACACTGCTCACTGTATCCATGTTTGACATAGGCGTTTCAAAGAGCTGTCAGTCAAGGCGAGCTCATGAATATAAGCTACACGCCCATTCAGCCTTTCTTTTCAAACTTCCTGGTATTTAGCAATGAGAGAGAGTACTTTTTTATAGAATGTCTTTGAGATCAGGTGCATCCTGTTTTAATTGATTATCCTTCAGATGTTTCTACAACTTCATCGAAGTCCACCTGTGGTAAATTTAATTGATTGGACATGATTTGGAAAGGCACACATCTGTCTATATAAAGTCCCACAGTTGACAGTGCATGTCAAAGGAAAAACCAAGCCATGAGGTCGAAGGAATTGTCCGTAGAACTCAGAGACAGGATTGTGTTGAGGCACAGATCTTGGGAAGGGTACTAAAACATTTCTACAGCATTGAAGGTCCCCAAGAACACTGTGGGCTCCATCATTCATAAATGGAAGAAGTTTGAAACCACCAAGATTCTCCTTAGAGCTAGGCGCCCGGCCAAACTGAGCAATCGGGGGAGAAGTAGTTGTAGCAGTAGTTTATATTAGATATATTAGTAGTTGTAGCAGTAGTTTATATTAGATATATTAGTAGTTGTAGCAGTACTTTATATTAGATGTATTAGTACATGTAGCGGTAGTTTATATTAGATCTATTAGTAGTTGTAGCGGTAGTTTATATTAGATATATTAGTAGTTGTAGCAGTAGTTTATATTAGATCTATTAGTACTTGTAGCAGTAGTTTATATTAGATGTATTAGTAGTTGTAGCGGTAGTTTATATTAGATGTATTAGTACATGTAGCAGTAGTTTATATTAGATGTATTAGTACATGTAGCAGTAGTTTATATTAGATATATTAGTACATGTAGCAGTAGTTTATATTAGATATATTAGTAGTTGTAGCAGTACTTTATATTAGATATATTAGTAGTTGTATATTTTATATTAGATGTATTAGTACTTGTAGCGGTAGTTTATATTAGATGTATTAGTACATGTAGCAGTAGTTTATATTAGATGTATTAGTAGTTGTAGCAGTAGTTTATATTAGATGTATTAGTAGTTGTAGCAGTAGTTTATATTAGATGTATTAGTGGTTGTAGCAGTAGTTTATATTAGATCTATTAGTAGTTGTAGCAGTAGTTTATATTAGATGTATTAGTACATGTAGCGGTAGTTTATATTAGATCTATTAGTAGTTGTAGCGGTAGTTTATATTAGATGTATTAGTACATGTAGCAGTAGTTTATATTAGATGTATTAATACATGTAGCAGTAGTTTATATTAGATCTATTAGTAGTTATAGCAGTAGTTTATATTAGATGTATTAGTACATGTAGCAGTAGTTTATATTAGATGTATTAGTACATGTAGCAGTAGTTTATATTAGATGTATTAGTACATGTAGCAGTAGTTTATATTAGATGTATTAATACATGTAGCAGTAGTTTATATTAGATCTATTAGTAGTTATAGCAGTAGTTTATATTAGATCTATTAGTAGTTGTAGCAGTAGTTTATATTAGATGTATTAGTAGTTGTAGCAGTAGTTTATATTAGATGTATTAGTAGTTGTAGCAGTAGTTTATATTAGATGTATTAGTAGTTGTAGCAGTAGTTTATATTAGATGTATTAATACATGTAGCAGTAGTTTATATTAGATCTATTAGTAGTTATAGCAGTAGTTTATATTAGATGTATTAGTAGTTGTAGCGGTAGTTTATATTAGATCTATTAGTAGTTGTAGCAGTAGTTTATATTAGATCTATTAGTAGTTGTAGCAGTAGTTTATATTAGATCTATTAGTACTTGTAGCAGTAGTTTATATTAGATGTATTAGTAGTTGTAGCAGTAGTTTATATTAGATATATTAGTAGTTGTAGCAGTAGTTTATATTAGATCTATTAGTAGTTGTAGCAGTAGTTTATATTAGATCTATTAGTAGTTGTAGCAGTAGTTTATATTAGATGTATTAGTAGTTGTAGCAGTAGTTTATATTAGATCTATTAGTAGTTGTAGCAGTAGTTTATATTAGATCTATTAGTAGTTGTAGCAGTAGTTTATATTAGATCTATTAGTAGTTGTAGCAGTAGTTTATATTAGATGTATTAGTAGTTGTAGCAGTAGTTTATATTAGATGTATTAGTAGTTGTAGCAGTAGTTTATATTAGATCTATTAGTAGTTGTAGCAGTAGTTTATATTAGATGTATTAGTACATGTAGCAGTAGTTTATATTAGATCTATTAGTAGTTGTAGCAGTAGTTTATATTAGATGTATTAGTAGTTGTAGCAGTAGTTTATATTAGATCTATTAGTAGTTGTAGCAGTAGTTTATATTAGATGTATTAGTAGTTGTAGCAGTAGTTTATATTAGATGTATTAGTAGTTGTAGCAGTAGTTTATATTAGATGTATTAGTAGTTGTAGCGGTAGTTTATATTAGATGTATTAGTACATGTAGCAGTAGTTTATATTAGATGTATTAGTAGTTGTAGCGGTAGTTTATATTAGATGTATTAGTACATGTAGCAGTAGTTTATATTAGATATATTAGTAGTTGTAGCAATAGTTTATATTAGATGTATTAGTAGTTGTAGCAGTAGTTTATATTAGATGTATTAGTAGTTGTAGCAGTAGTTTATATTAGATCTATTAGTAGTTGTAGCAGTAGTTTATATTAGATATATTAGTAGTTGTAGCAGTAGTTTATATTAGATCTATTAGTAGTTGTAGCAGTAGTTTATATTAGATGTATTAGTAGTTGTAGCGGTAGTTTATATTAGATGTATTAGTACATGTAGCAGTAGTTTATATTAGATGTATTAGTACATGTAGCAGTAGTTTATATTAGATGTATTAGTACATGTAGCAGTAGTTTATATTAGATGTATTAGTAGTTGTAGCAGTAGTTTATATTAGATGTATTAGTACATGTAGCAGTAGTTTATATTAGATGTATTAGTAGTTGTAGCAGTAGTTTATATTAGATATATTAGTAGTTGTAGCAGTAGTTTATATTAGATGTATTAGTAGTTGTAGCGGTAGTTTATATTAGATGTATTAGTACATGTAGCAGTAGTTTATATTAGATGTATTAGTACATGTAGCGGTAGTTTATATTAGATGTATTAGTAGTTGTAGCGGTAGTTTATATTAGATCTATTAGTAGTTGTAGCAGTAGTTTATATTAGATCTATTAGTAGTTGTAGCAGTAGTTTATATTAGATCTATTAGTAGTTGTAGCAGTAGTTTATATTAGATCTATTAGTAGTTGTAGCAGTAGTTTATATTAGATCTATTAGTTGTTGTAGCAGTAGTTTATATTAGATGTATTAGTAGTTGTAGCGGTAGTTTATATTAGATCTATTAGTACATGTAGCAGTAGTTTATATTAGATCTATTAGTTGTTGTAGCAGTAGTTTATATTAGATGTATTAGTAGTTGTAGCAGTAGTTTATATTAGATTTTATTGTTGTATAGTTTATATTAGATCTATTAGTAGTTGTAGCAATAGTTTATATTATATATATTAGTTGTTGTAGCAGTAGTTTATATTAGATGTATTAGTAGTTGTAGCGGTAGTTTATATTAGATCTATTAGTAGTTGTAGTAGTTTATATTAGATCTATTAGTACATGTAGCAATAGTTTATATTAGATCTATTAGTTGTTGTAGCAGTAGTTTATATTAGATGTATTAGTAGTTGTAGCGGTAGTTTATATTAGATCTATTAGTACATGTAGCAGTAGTTTATATTAGATCTATTAGTTGTTGTAGCAGTAGTTTATATTAGATGTATTAGTAGTTGTAGCAGTAGTTTATATTAGATATATTAGTAGTTGTACAACAACTATTCTATGCCGTTAATGTACGTTTTTATTTGTATTTATTATTCTTATTATTTCATTGTTATTATTAGACAGTAGTATTATTCTTGTCATTATTCCCGTGCCAGAACAAATCAGTTGGACGGGCCTTTGATTTTCTATAGGCGGGCATGTTTTTTCCCAGGACCTCCTATGTGTGCGCACGTGCTTGCGTGTAATAAGGTATTGTAGTAAAGACCATAGGCAACTGGTGAGTTTCAAGTTTGGGGATGCTTATAATTTATCTTACCATTTCTACCGATCTGTGTGCAAGTTATAATTATTTTTAAATTCGTATTTTCATGGAACAGTTTCAATTCGATAATTAAAATGTTGTTTCTCAAAATTTTTGTCACTTAGTTTATCATAAAATGATACAAATCTAAAAGTTCAAATTCAACTATGGCGAGAGCACCAGCCTCTGAACTCAGAGATAGCCTATAGGCCAATGCAGTAGTAGGCCTATAACTTCCATCATCAACTAAGTAAAATACATAGGCCTAATGCCGACAAATAAAAACAGTAGAAAATATCATGATGAAAATGCAGTTTCTTTCAATGATATTAATCTATCTACTTCTCTTGTCAGCCTCCCTTTCTATTTGTCTTTAGTTGAGATAGTGAAGTGCAACATTGCATCAAATCATCACTGGGTCCAGCAGAAGCTGTTGCTTGCAAACTTGCAACGTTGTATCAACCAGTCTATTCCTCAGTGTTTCCTGCGCCAGTAAACTTGTGACAGAAAGCTGTTTTTATAAGACGTTTCCACTGGATATATGGGATCATCAGATCATGATATTTGCTCTTTCACACCGAGGCTTTTTCATTACCGAGGCAGAGAGAGTTGGAAAGATTTTTCAAATACTGCGGAAATATCATTCGCAATGGATGTTACAAAAAAACGGACTTCATTGACTTGTGTGAGGTGAAAAAAAAATGACTGAGAAGCTCATCTTATTATTGGTGTATGTGCTGAGTAAAGACAATCCGACATTGCCAAATGGGCACTTTCCTATATATGGCTGCATTCTGGAGTGAGACACACCATATACTGTATTTGCCACACACCCCTCCCCTTCTTCTTGATGCAACATTTTAAATGATAAAATTCACACATATTTTACACCTTTTTCACTGACAGCTGCAACTAAGTCAGCTAGACCCATTGCCACACGCACGTAGCCGATACGTTTAGTTTATTAAAGAGCAATGATTTTATTTCAACAGGAGTAATTATATGCTGAACAAAAATATAAACGCAACATGCAACAATTTCAAAGATTTACTGATTTACAGTTCATATAATGAAATCAGGCAATTTAAATAAATTCATTAGCCCTAATCTATGGATTTCACATGACTTGGAATACAGATATGCATATGTTGGTCACAGAGACCTTAAAAAATGTAATAAGGGGTGTGGATCAGAAAGCCAATCAGTATCTGGTGTGACCATCATTTGCCTCATGCAGCTCAAAACACATCTCTTACACTTAGAGTTGATCAGGCTGTTGATTGTGGCCTGTGGAATGTTGTCCCACTCCTCTTCAATGGCTGTGCGAAGTTAGATAGCTAGATATTGGCGGGAACTGAAACACGCTGTAGTATACGTCAATACAGAGCATCCCAAACAGGCTCAAGTAACAGTCTTGATTCCGTCCCTCTCCTCGCCCCAACCTGGGCTCGAATCAGGGACCCTCTGCACACATCAACAACAGCCACCCTCAAAGCATCGTTACCCATCGCGCCACAAATGCCACGGCTCTTGCAGAGCAAGGGGAACAACTACTTCAGATCACAGAGCGAGTGACATCACCCGATTAAAACGCTATTAGCACGCACCACCGCTAACTAGCTAGACATTTTATATCGGTTACACTCAATTTGTGATATGTCTCGTGAGTATGCAGGACATGGAAGTACTGGCACATTTTCAGCTTCCAGGAATTGTGTACAGATGCTTGCGACATGGGGTCTTGCTGAAACATGAGCTGATGGCAAACGATGTCATCTGCCAGGTACAATTGGAACCAGGATTCATCCATGAAGAGCACATTTCTCCAGCGTGTCAGTGGCCATCAAGGGTGAGCATTTGCCCACTGAAGTTGGTTACCACTCCAAACTGTATTCATGTTAAGACCCTGGTGAGGAAGACAAGCATGCAAATGAGCGTCCCTAAGACGGTTTCTGACAGATAATGCAGAAAGTCAGAACGTCTTCGGTTGTGCAAACCCACAGGTGGATGGATTATTTTGGCAAATGAGAAATGCTCAAAACTGGGATGTAAACACATTTTTGAAAAATGTCTGCTATCTTTTATTTCAGCTCATGAAACATGGGACCAGCACTTTACATGCTGGGTTTATATGTTTTGTTATTCGCTAAGTATTGTATGTTTGTAGTTGTTTTTTGGAATATATGTGGATTTCCTTGAGAATGGGAATCTCAAGAGATTTCACCCTACACAATTTCTAATAAATAAATAATACTATAACAAATGAAATAAATATCTGCTTTCAGTTGACTGAAATGACATTTATCATAATAAATACTCTGTAATGAAACTAACCATCAAGATATTGTTAAACTAACTATCCACTAACCTTAACCCTAGCCCTCACCCATAACCTATCCCTGGCCCCTAACCATAATTCTAACTTTAACCCCAAACCAAGTTGTTGCCTATCAGCAGAGTTGCAGTTGTTAGTGTGTTGATATTGAATATTGCACCCTAACTAGTTTTAAGTGAAATATATATACAGTACCAGTCAAACGTTTGGACACACCTAGTTTAATGTAGAAAATAGTAAAAATAAAGATAACTTCTCTAGGATAGGGGGCAGCATTCGGAATTTTGGATGAAAAGCATGCCCAAATTAAACTGCCTGCTACTCATCCCCAGAAGATATTATTAGTAGGGTTGGATAGAAAACACTCTGAAGTTTCTAAAACTGTTTGAATCATGTCTGTGAGTATAACATAACTTATTTGGCAGGCAAAACCCAGAGGACAAAATAAATTGACATTTTGGATATATATCGACGGAATTAATCGAACAAAAGGACCATTTTGTGATGTTTTTGGGACATATTGGAGTGCCAACAGAAGAAGATCTTCAAAGGTAAGGCATGAATTATATTGTTATTTCTGCGTTTTGTGTCGCGCCTGGAGGGTTGAAATATGCTTGTCTGTGTTTGTTTACTATGGTGCTTTCCTCAGCTAATAGCATCGTTTTCTTTAGCCAAAAGCCTTTTTGAAAACTGACATGTTGGCTGGATTCACAAGTGTAGCTTTAATTTGGTATCTTGCATGTGTGATTTCATGAAAGTTAGATTTTTATAGTAATTTATTTGAATTTGGCGCTCTGCATTTTCACTGGCTTTTGGCCAGGCAGGACGCTAGCATCCCACATATTCCAGAGGGGATAACGTCTTGAATGAGTAGGTGTGTCCAAACTTTTGACTGGTACTGTGTACCAGTTTTTCAGTTTTTGATTTGTTAAAAAAGTTTGAAATATCCAATAAATGTCGTTCCACTTCATGATTGTGTCCCACTTGTTGTTGATTCTTCACAAAAAAATACAGATTTATATCTTTATGTTTGAAGCCTGAAATGTGGCAAAAGGTCGCAAAGTTCAAGGGGGCCGAATACTTTCGCAAGGCACTGTATCTTTATACAATTAGAAATGAACAATTATCACATATTTATTTATTGAACAAAAAGTTAATAATTTCAATAAATGTGCACATTTTCCGGTAAAAGTTTTTTTTGAGTCCTTAAAACACAGTAGTGTTTATTGTTTAAGCGTATTCCACACACTCCAACAGAATCAGTGAATGGGGAGTAGGTTGAAGTTGACCCTAGCTGCTGATCTTGGGTGGCAGGTACCCTAGTGTTTAAGAGCATTGGGCCAGAAACCAAAAGGACACTGGTTCGAAACCCCAAGACAACTAGGTGAAAAATCTGTCAATGTGCACTTGAGCAAGGCACCTAACCCTAATTATGCCTGTAAGTCACTCTGGATAAGTCACTCTGGATAAGTCACTCTGGACTAAAATGTAAATGTACTTCTACCCCACTAATGGTTGAGGTTAGGAATGTAAAACCAACCAGACTTGATTCAGAGTCAGACTGGAATTCTTCCTGCGTAAGGCATGTCCAATGTAAACAAATAGCTACATAGCCAAAGATATGTGGGAAAAAATGTAGCTTTTAATGCTTCAAAATTCATGACTTATGCTCCACATACAATACAATTTACTTTAGCCCTCCGATATTACCTATAAGTCTTAAAACGACTGAATTAAACTTATGTTAGACAAACAACATCCTAATGCAACAGTTTAAAATGGAAGTTTCTGAAGTCAATCTACTGTAAAAGTTTAACTTGATTATTTATTGTCTTGTCATGGCTAAGATGCAATCAGAAACATGTCAAACAAGTGTGTGTGTGTGTGTGTGTGTGTGTGTGTGTGTGTGTGTGTGTGTGTGTGTGTGTGTGTGTGTGTGTGTGTGTGTGTGTGTGTGTGTGTGTGTGTGTGTGTGTGTGTGTGTGTGTTGTTTTTTCGAGGTCGATCGATTATGATTTTTCAATGCCGATACTGATACCGATTATTGGAGGACCAAAAAAGGCCTTTTGCAACCTTTCGGTTACTAGTCCAATGCTCTAACCACTAGGCTACACTGCCGCTCCTCCTTGTACACCAAGGAGGAGAGGGAGAAAGATAAGGAGCGAGAGAAAGTGAAAGAGCGAGAGAGAAAGAGCTGAGACCCACCCAAACAAACCCTGGCCACACCTTATATAGGCCCCCCCAGATCAGACCTATGCCCCCATGCTCACCGTCCCTGCAGCAAAGATCTCAACATGACAGCTGCACATATACCCAGGCCGTGAGCAGGGCAACAGACCCAACCCCCACTAATACACCGGCCCAAGCCCCATCCTGAGACCTAAGAGGTATGTATCAGATACTCAACATGCTCTGCTCACATCTACTGTAATAGTCCAGGCCTAAACCACACAAAAACAAGACGCTATAGTCAGCTCAGGGAATAGAACAAGCAACTTTTCAGTTACCGTCCCAACACTCTTAACCACTAGGCTACCTGTTGCCCTAGCTGAGCCTGTGTCAGGTATTGAGTCTATATTACAGTATGTTAAATGTTCTCGTTTTTGCGTCAATATATAATAAATATATATACCCATGAAAGATAGTCAAACATACATTTATTGTAAATAACAGTTGTTATTTTAAAAATGGTCTGATATTTCCATGATTGTATATACTTTAAAAAGGTAATCAGGAAGGTTCCCGATCCAGTGGCTTCATCATTATGCACGCCTTCACACACACACAGTATATACACACACAGTATTAACCCACAAATTCCCATTTCTGCCACCTTTGCTGCGTTTAGACAGGCAGCCCAATTCTGTGGTTATTTTCCACTCATTCGTCTTTTGACCAATCAGATAAGCTCTGAAAAAAGATCAGATAAAAAGAGATCAGAAATAGTCTGCCTGTCTAAACGTTGCCCTTGTGACTTCATCTTTGGCCCACTGGGCACACACGGGTTGAATCAACGTTCCCACGTCATTTCAATGAAATGAAATTATGTTGAACCAAAGTGGAATTGACATCTGTGCCCAGTGGGGGGTAAGTGTGCGAACACAAACATTTACACACATACACTCACACTCACAAACATCCACCAAGAAACACAGACAAACATAAATCTTCCTTCATAACGTGAGATAAAATAGCATAAACATTTGCACAAATATATGTGTTACATAAAGGGGATGACATGGTGGTATACGAATATGGAGGATGTGTTGTTTTCAGATAGAAGGTAAGTGGTGTTGTTGGACTGATGCTGGAGATGATGAATATGAGGTTGAATGTTTTTATATATATTTCCAAGCCATTGTCTATCAAGACAATATGTTAGTACTTGGCCTTGTATCACCATTGTCTATCAACACAATATGTTAGTACTTGGCCTTGTATCACCATTGTCTATCAACACAATATGTTAGTACTTGGCCTTGTATCACCATTGTCTATCAACACAATATGTTAGTACACCATTGTCTATCAACACAATATGTTAGTACTTGGCCTTGTATCACCATTGTCTATCAACACAATATGTTAGTACTTGGCCTTGTATCACCATTGTCTATCAACACAATATGTTAGTACTTGGCCTTGTATCACCATTGTCTATCAACACAATATGTTAGTACTTGGCCTTGTATCACCATTGTCTATCAACACAATATGTTAGTACTTGGCCTTGTATCACCATTGTATCACTTGTATCACTGGGTCCATTCTGTTGGTTATTATCTTACTACCCCCAACTAGAAGGGGTTTCATTAAGTATGTGGAAAAACATGATTGGATCTATATGCATATAACTTCAGATCTGACATAGTCCTTTGTTCAGGTACCAGAGTGTGGCACCCTATTCCCTACATAGTGAAAATAGACCTATATTTAAGGAGAGGGTGTCATTTAGGGATGCAGCCTGGCCAAGTTGAGTAAAGAGAAGGAGACAGGATTCCTGACTGCATGGTGCTTCTCCTTCAGACCTGCATTACAGCATCATCATACCTAATACACCTATCAGGATCAGAAGAGCTATGGAGGAGAAACAAAGAGAAAAGTAGTAGAGACAGAGAGAGAAGTAGTAGAGAGAGAGAAGTAGTAGAGAGAGAAGTAGTAGAGAGAAAGAGTAGTAGAGAGAGAGAGAAGTAGTAGAGAGAGAGAGAGTAGTAGAGAGAGAGAGAAGTAGTAGAGAGAGAGAAGTAGTAGAGAGAGAGAGAGAAGTAGTAGAGAGAGAGAAGTAGTAGAGAAAGAGAAGTAGTAGAGAGAGAAGTAGTAGAGAGAGAGAAGAAGTAGAGAGAGAGAAGTAGTAGTAGAGAGAGAGAAGTAGTAGAGAGTGAGAGAAGTAGTAGAGAGAGAGAAGTAGTAGAGAGAAAGAAGTAGTAGTAGAGAGAGAAGTAGTAGTAGAGAGAGAAGTAGTAGTAGAGAGAGAGAGAAGTAGTAGAGAGAGAGAAGTAGTAGAGAGAGAGTAGTAGAGAGGGAAGTAGAGAAGTAGTAGAGAAAGAGAAGTAGTAGAGAGAGAAAGTAGTAGAGAGAGAGAAGTAGTAGTAGAGAGAGAGAAGTAGTAGAAAGTAGTGTAGAGAGAAAGTAGTAGAGAGAGAAGTAGTGGTAGAGAGAGAGAAGTAGTAGAGAGGGAAGTAGTAGTAGAGAGAGAGAAGTAGTAGAGAGAGAGAAGTAGTAGAGAGAGAGTAGTAGAGAGATAGAAGTAGTAGTAGAGAGAGAAGTAGTAGAGAGAGAGACAGAGTGAGAGAGAGTAGTAGAGAGAGAGAGAGACAGAGAGAGAGAAAGAGAGAAAGAGAAAGTGAGAGAGAGAGAGAGAGAGAGAGAGAGAGAAGGAGTAGAGAGAGTAGTAGAGAGAGAGAAGTAGTAGAGAGAGAAGTAGTAGAGAGAGAGAGTAGTAGAGAGTGAGAAGTAGTAGAGAGAGAGAAGTAGTAGAGAGAGAGATAAGTAGTAGAGAGAGAGAGAAGTAGTGGTAGAGAGAAGTAATAGAGAGAGAGGGAGTAGTAGTAGAGAGAGATAAGTAGTAGAGAGAGAGAAGTAGTAGAGAGAGAGAAGAAGTAGAGACAGAGAGAAGAAGTAGTAGTAGAGAGAGAAGTAGTAGAGAGAGAGAGTAGTAGGGAGAGAGAGAAGTAGTAGAGAGAGAGAGAGAGAAGTAGTAGAGAGAGAGAGAAGTAGTAGAGAGAGAAGTAGTAGAGAGAGAGACAGATAGAGAGAGATACAGAGAGAAAGAGAAGAGAGAGAGAGAGAGAGAGAGAGAAGGAGTAGAGAGAGAGTAGTAAGAGAGAGAGAAGTAGTAGAGAGAAGTAGTAGAGAGAGAGAGTAGTAGAGAGTGAGAAGTAGTAGAGAGAGAGAAGTAGTAGAGAGAGAGATAAGTAGTAGAGAGAGAGAGAAGTAGTGGTAGAGAGAAGTAGTAGTAGAGAGAGAGTAGTAGAGGAGAGTAGTAGTAGAGAGAGAAGTAGTAGAGAGAGAGAAGTAGTAGTAGAGAGAGAGAGAGTAGAGAGAGAGAGAAGAAGTAGAGAGTAGAGAGAAGTAGTAGTAGAGAGAGAAAGTAGTAGAGAGAGAGAGAAGTAGTAGAGATAGAGAGAGAGAGAGAGTAGTAGAGAGAGAGAGAGAGAGAGAGAGTAGAGAGAGAAGTAGAGAGCGAGAGAGAGAGAGAGAGTAGTAGAGAGAGAGAAGTAGTAGTAGAGAGAAGTAGTAGAGAGAGTAGTAGAGAGAAGTAGTAGAGAGAGAAGTAGTAGAGAGAGAGAGAAGAGAGAGAGAGAGAGAGAGAGAGAGAGAGAGAGAGAGAGAAGAGAGAAAGAGAAGTAGTAGAGAGAGAGAAAGAGAGTAGAGAGAGAGAGAGAAGTAGTAGTAGAGAGAGAGAGAAGTAGTAGTAGAGAGAGAGAGTAGTAGTAGAGAGAGAGAAGTAGTAGTAGAGAGAGAGTAGTAGTAGAGAGAGAGAAGTAGTAGAGAGAGAGAGAGAGTGAGAGAGAGAAGTAGTAGTAGAGAGAAGTAGAGAGAGAGAGAGAGAGTAGAGAGAGAGAGAAGTAGTAGAGAGAGAGAGAAGTAGTAGAGAGAGAGAAGTAGTAGAGAGGGAAGTAGTAGTAGAGAGAGAGAAGTAGTAGAGAGAGAGAGAAGTAGTAGAGATGGAAGTAGTAGTAGAGAGAGAGAGAAGTAGTAGAGAGAGAGAAGTAGTAGAGAGAGAGAAGTTGTAGAGAGCGAGAAGTAGTGTAGAGAGAGAAGTAGTGGTAGAGAGAGAAGTAGTAGTAGAGAGAGAGAAGTAGTAGAGAGAGAGTAGTAGAGAGAGAGAAGTAGTAGTAGAGAGAGAAGTAGTAGAGAGAGAGACAGAGTGAGAGAGAGAAGTAGTAGAGAGAGAGACAGAGAGAGAGAAAGAGAGAAAGAGAAGTAGAGAGAGATACAGAGAGAGAGAGAAAGTAGAGAGAGAGAGAGAGAGAGAAGGAGTAGAGAGAGAGAGAGAGTAGTAGAGAGAGAAGTAGAGAGAGAGAGAGAGAGTAGAGAGAGAGACAGAGAGAGAGAGAGAAGTAGTAGAGAGCGAGAAGTAGAGAGAGAAAGAGAGAGAGTAGTAGAAGAGAGAAGTAGTAGTAGAGAGAGATAAGTAGTAGAGAGAGAGAGAAGTAGTAGCGAGAGAGTAGTAGAGAGAGAAGTAGTAGAGAGAGAGAGAAGAAAGAGAGAGAGAGAGAGAGAGAGAGAGAGAAGTAGTAGAGAGAGAGAGAGAGAGAGAAGAGAAGAGAGAGAAGTAGAGAGAGAGAGAGAGAGAAGTAGAGAGAGAGAAAGAGAGAGAGAGAAGTAGTAGAGAGAGAGACAGAGAGAGAGAGAGAAGTAGAGAGAGAGAGAGAGACAGAGAGAGAGAGAGAGAGAGAAGAGTAGAGAGAGAGAAGAGTAGAGAGAGAGAGAAGAGAGAGAGAGAGAGAGAGAGAGAGTAGAGAGAGAGAGAGAGAGAGAGAGAGAGTAGAGAGAGAGAGAGAGAGTAGAGAGAGAGAGAGAAGTAGTAGTAGAGAGAGAGAGAGTAGAGAGAGAGACAGAGAGAGAGAGAGAGAGAGTAGAGAGAGAGAGAGAGACAGAGAGAAGAAGAGAGAGAGAAGAGAGAGAGAGAGAGAGAGAGAGAGAGAGTAGAGAGAGTAGAGAGAGAGAGAGAGAGAGTAGAGAGAGAGAGAGAGAGAGAGAGAGAGAGAGAGAGAGAGAGAAGTAGAGAGAGAGAGAGAGAGAGAGAGAAGAAGAGAGAGAGGAAGAGAGAGAGAGAGAGAGAGAGAGAAGTAGAGAGAGAGAGAGAGAGAGAAGTAGTAGAGAGAGAGAAGTAGACAGAGAGAGAGAGAGAGAGAGAGAGAAGTAGTAGAGAGAGAGAGTAGAGAGAGAGAGAAGTAGAGAGAGAGGAAGAGAGAGAGAGAGAGAGAGAGAGAGGAAGTAGTAGAGAGAGAGTTGTCGAGAGCGAGAAGTAGAGAGAGAGATAAGTAGTAGTAGAGAGAGAGAGAAGTAGTAGAGAGAGAGAAGTAGTAGAGAGAGAGATAAGTAGTAGAGAGAGAGTAGAAGTAGTAGAGAGAGAGAAGTAGAGAGAGAGAGAGAGAAGAGAGAGAGAAGAGAGAGAGAGAGAGAGAGAGAGAGAGAGAGAGAGAGAGAGAGAAGAGAGAGAGAGAGAGAGTTGTCGAGAGCGAGAAGTAGAGAGAGAAATAAGTAGTAGAGAGAGAGAGAGAAGTAGAGAGAGAGAGAAGTAGTAGTAGTAGAGAAGTAGTAGAGAGAGAAGTAGAGAGAGAGAGAAGTAGAGAGAGAGAGAGAGAAGTAGTAGAGAGAGAGAGAGAGAGAGAGTAGTAGAGAGAGAAGTAGAAGAGAGAGAGAGAGAGAGAGAGCGAGAGAGAAGTAGTAGAGAGAGAGAGAGAGAGTTGTCGAGAGCGAGAAGTAGAGAGAGAGATAAGTAGTAGAGAGAGAGAGAGAAGTAGTAGAGAGAGAGAGAAGTAGTAGAGAGAGAGAGGGGGGGAGATTATATTAGATTAGGTACTACGGTAACACTTTATAATAGCTTCCATGAATTACAACGTTATAAATGGTCATACATGTTTATAAATGATTTGTAAATTATTTATTTATAAATGTTAACAATTTATAAATGATAAAAGTGCTCATGCCTTGAAGTGCTTTTAATGCTAATGGTTTAATAATGAAATAGTTTGTTATGGTGTTATTGTTATTGTTATTCATGTTTAATCATGTTATCAGTTATTATTATGAAGTGTTGGTGGTGCTTCTATGTGATTATTACCTTGAGACAGGCAGAAGGCGGAGGGAGCAGAGTTTAAAGAGTTTAACACAGTAGTATTGGGGTCATTCAGGTCCACAGCTTTATCACTGTTCAGAATAGCCTGAGGAGAACCTAGGGTATCTGTTACTGAGGGAGGAGAAAATGACAAGAGGGAGAGAGAAAGAGAGAGAGAGTTAGAGACAAACCAGAAAGAAGAGATGCAGGGTCCACAGGGTGTTTGGAGGTGTAGGGTGAAGTTGAAGCTGATCCTAGATCTGTACCTAGGAGAAACATCACCAGGAGCGTGTTTGGATGAGTGACTCACCACTATTAAAAGTCCCATTGGAGATGGAGAGGTAGTAGTTGGTGTCGATGCTCCGGGTGGCCGTAGCGTTGGGGACAGTAGCAGAGAAGGTGCACTGGATGGTCTGACCGTTGACTGAGCCCTTCACAGACTCCACAGGCAGCTACCCAACACAAAGGTTTTACCACAATTAACATTAATCAAATGTCAGTAGGCCTACAGTGTAGTATTAGTCAGGTACCCTGTTACTCTCCCAGGCACTGTCCCAAATGGCAGCCAGGTGTATAATAAGAGTCAAAATTGGGATCAAATTCAACCTCAATGACCACTGAGAAAAGTATGTAACTCTAAATCATGAATCCTCTATCAGTATCTTGTTCAATTCATAAAACTCATTGATTACATATCAGTTCACTTCCGGAAATAGCCTGAAATCAAACCGTCAAACTAAAATCTGTTCCAGGAAGTCCAAAATGAAACACTGTTCTGATTGGTCCAACTCACCTTGTTGTTGATGGTCAGAACTCCTTTGTCGAGGAGAGCGGTGAAGAACTTTACTTTTCCGTTGTTGTTTGCGCACACATAAGTAGTGTCGTTCTGACCCTGTAGAGGAGAGAGATGATGAATTCGAATCAATAAAAATACATCGTAATTTTAACCGTATTAATTTAGGCTATTTTTTCCCAATTCAATAATCAAATGTAAATACTGAATTTCCTCAAGTTAAAATGACATCTCCCACCAACCCCAACTCTCTTGTCCTGGGTATTGTAACATCTATACTAATTCTAAAGGCAGGTTTCCATACCTGTGTGGAAGTTTTGGACAAGCCTACTGCGATGTAGCCACTGGACACTCCTCGTAGCTGGAAGGAGAAAATCTGTCCCAAGGACTTCTTGATGGAGACGAAGAAACAGGACCCAGCCACGGCCGGATCACAGTCTGGCGGCTTAGCAGCACAGAGCTGGGACTTTTTACATTCCGCCATTGAGATATTTACCTGTTGAAGAGTTCATCATTAGTTGCTGTCATGTTTGTCATTCTTTTTTTACATTAAAGGTGCAATCTGCGATTTGTACATACAGTACAGTCTTGAACTTGAAAGGGGAAATCTGCAATTACTATAAACGTTTTTAACTTTTCAATTATTAATATCTACCCATTGATTCTTGAAGAACATAACTTACCTCACAAGCTTAGTTTAACTACATCAGAACACAATATAATAACTTCTTTAAATGATGATTTCTACATTGTTTACTGCGTTGTAATAAAGCATTGTAAAAAGCGTTGTAAAAAAGCCCAATAGAAATCCTACGTGAGAACTCCAAAACATGCCTTGCTTACGGGATGGGTGCATCAAGAAGTTCATCTACTTTCTGTTTCTCTATATCTATCTCTAGTTTGTTAATTAACCTAGTTATGTGTGTTTTATGAAATACTAGATATAAGTTTTCCACACTGTCATGGATTATATTTATGGGTGAACTGCAGGATAATGTAACAGACACACTTTTTCAATGGCAGTGTGTGCAGTTTTTTGTCCTACAAGTGCACTTAAAATAATATTTAATTTTGAAGAGAGAGAGAGGGGGGTGGCAGAAAGGCAGAAAGGGAGAGAGAGAGATCGTGTGTTTCCTTTTTCTAGTCAGAGACTCTGGGAGACAGAGTGAAACGTGTAGCCTAGGTACTCACCATGAGAGCTGTGACAGGTGTCATTGTTACGCTGGATGTCATTGTTACGTTGGATGTCATTGTTACGTTGGGTGCCATTGTTACGTTGGCCATAGTAGCATTGGAGTTCGGAGCCATTGTGGTGTTCTGTGCCTCGGCTCCCATCGCCATGTACGCCATTGCCATGACAACTGCGAACATCAGTCTGCTGATATTGTCCATTCCTGATAGAGTAACAGAGATCCACATAGTAAGCAGTGGTGGAAAAACTACCCAAACGTCATACTTGTGTCAAAGTAAAGATACATTCATTAATAGAGAATTACTCTAGTAAAAGTGAAAGTCGCACAGTAAAATACTACTTGAGTAAAAGTCTAAAAGTATGTGGCTTTAAATATACTTAAGTATCAAAATAAATGTAATTGCTAAAATATACTTATCAAAAGTAGAAGTACAATTATAAATCACAGACATTCCAGATGGAACGATGTTCTTGTTTTTTAAATTTACAGATAGCCAGGGACACACTGCAACACTTAGACATAATTTACAAACGAAGCATTTGTGTTTAGTGAGTCCGCCAGATCAGAGGCAATAGGGATTACTGGGAATGTTCTCCTGATAAGTGTATGAATTGGACTGTTTTCCTGTCCTGCAGAGCGTTTAAAATGTAATAAGTACTTTTTTAGATATCGTAATTAAATTAAATCATGTGACAAAAGCAATGAAAAAAGTCTGTATTCCAAGGAGAAAAAGTTCATAATGTCTGATCTGATAGTGGAGGCTAACCAGCTGCAAAATACAAAAAACAACCCTATCACAGGCTTGAAAATGCCCTCCACCAGAGAAACGTACAACATAAATAAATAGTTCAAATAGATGGAAATGTTACCTGTACTTTTGTGACTTGGAAGATTTCTGTGGTTCTCCTTGAACAAGCTGTTCCAGAAGCTAATGCTGCTCTGAGAAGTAGATGTTCTCAACAGGTGTCCTTGCGGTGATGTCGCCACCTGAGCTCACTCTCCCGCTATTTATAACAGCACTCGCAATGGGAGGAAGGACAAAGGATTGAGAAACCTACCTCTCTCCTCCGTCTTTTTGGGGGTGGTTTCACAATGGCATGCTGGTTGGCGTGACATAGGCTTCCCGGAGGAGGGGTGAACCGGAGACAACACTCAATGGAAACAATTATGTTGTTAAACCTAACCCTCCGACAATAGCTATGTCAAGTCACCCTTTTTTAAAGACCCATCTTCCTGAACCCAATTTATTCTATTCACTTCCTTGTGTATAAAATATGCTTGGAAACTATATACAAGACTATTTGTAAAGAAAGGGAAATAAGAATAATATAATTAAAAAACTTACCAATAGATACAATTTAGGTCTAAATTATAATCCACATCCAACGCCAAATGACATTTCATCATTTTTTAAACCTATTCTATGATTCATTCCAGGCCAATAACACGTGTCATTCACACCTGTCTAACTCAAATAACACATTATTCTTGCTTTGCTTTTTTGGACTGAGCTGAGTTGAGCCTCACACAGTGGATGGAGAGCAGGCAGTCTTTTGAATTCAATCTGGATTGTGTCAAGTTACCCAAAGGGTTAGATACAGTTTTGGTGAATCAATACATTTTGTTTCAAGGGATGAAATTGAAAACATTTGTCTGGAGGTGACAGAAGTTTAAGATATGTATGTCCTATATTCATTAACAAGCCAGATAAATAAAGTGCAATATTTTGAACCTAGTTATGTGTGTATTATGAAATACTATATATATTTTTTAAATGCTGTCATGGATTTTACTGTCCCACCCTAGTGTTGCCAGGGAATCGTGAGGAACATGCCTGTCTGATATCACTTTTTGACAACGCTATCAGAGACATCGATCCACAAACCCAGTATCATACTGTAACAGGTTCAACTGGCAAGATTGTATCATGTATCACTTTTAATCTGCTATTGTTACGTACACACACCCACATACTGAACAGTAGCCTAGTCGTTTACACACACACAGAAACACAACACAAACACACACACACATGCACATGCGCACGTACAGACAGAAACTCCTTGGTTTTGATCCACAGGGACGACAGTGCTGGTGGTTCATCATGCCACACTAGACCTCTTGAACCGATAAGGAAACATTTAATTCGTGCTTTTTTGTTGTGGGCTTTTAAAATGTGTTGCATGACACATGCAGACTTGCGTTGCCATGTCAAATTGCATCATACTGTGGCACTTTATGAATTTTGGAAATTCTATAACTTGAAAACTTGATTGCTGACATGCTAATCATTTTGTGGACTGTATCAACAGTGGACTAATGAAACAAATACCAAAAGTATAGTTTTTGAGTGGAATATTCCTTTATGGAGAGGAATTGGGGCTAAGGTCATGTGATAGACTGGCATCCTGTAAAGGAGGGTGTATTGTACATCAAGCTGCCTCACACCACAGAAACAGGAGACAGGCTCCTGTCCTATGGAACCCAACACTGGCTTACAGTCATCACTAGCAAATACAAACAGATCACTAGCCAAAACAAGATAAATAATGAAGGAATACTTTATAAATTAACATTTTGGACAAATCATTTTTTATTTGTTAGCTGGTTATTTCGCAACGTCAAAAATCTCCTGGTTAGCATTTTTGGAGAATGTAGCAATGCTAGTGGCAATTGATAGTGCCATTTAGCAGTGCATTCAAAAGAAACCACAATCCAATGACATTAGAAATAGGGAGATACACATACAGGCGAAAAATAAAAAGAAGGTAATTATTTTGAGTTATTACAGTACAAAGTATCACTCACCTGTCACTCAATAGTAGGATATCTCAGTCACTCTTGTTTTAGTGGAATGTCTTCCTCTCTCCAAGGTCTGCGTGTGTCTCTTCAGTCTCTTCATCACTATACTTTATGGATGTAGTCTGTTAATCTATCACGTCAGTTTATGTTGCCTTAGCAACACGTAAATCATAGCTTCTCGACTTGTAGTTTGTTTAGTCAATGTCAATATATGATTTTCCATAAAGGCATGGATCACCACAGATTAATTTCAATGTTCAAAGTACAAGATAATAATGTTGTTGTCCATGAAACTCTCTGACACCATATTCTAATCTTTAAGTAATTATATTGAATCTTATTTTTATTTGGTAAGTCCTGCTACAAATAACAAGTTGTTGCATATCAACAGCGTTGCAGTTGTTAGTTTATTGATATTTAATATTACATCATAAATAACTAGTTTGAGGTGAAATATTTGTATATACTAAGGATTATTACATATTTATATAACAAAAAGTGAATAATTCAAATTGAAGTAATTTTCAGTAAATGTGTGTTTGAGTCCTTTTTAAATTATTTTTTATTTCACCTTTATTTAACCAGGTAGGCTAGTTGAGAACACCTTTATTTAACCAGGTAGGCTAGTTGAGAACACCTTTATTTAACCAGGTAGGCTAGTTGAGAACACCTTTATTTAACCAGGTAGGCTAGTTGAGAACACCTTTATTTAACCAGGTAAGCTAGTTGAGAACACCTTATTTAACCAGGTAAGCTAGTTGAGAAGACCTTTATTTAACCAGGTAAGCTAGTTGAGAACACCTTTATTTAACCAGGTAGGCTAGTTGAGAACACCTTTATTTAACCAGGTAGGCTAGTTGAGAACACCTTCATTTAACCAGGTAGGCTAGTTGAGAACACCTTTATTTAACCAGGTAGGCTAGTTGAGAACACCTTTATTTAACCAGGTAGGCTAGTTGAGAACACCTTTATTTAACCAGGTAGGCTAGTTGAGAACACCTTTATTTAACCAGGTAGGCTAGTTGAGAACACCTTTATTTAACCAGGTAGGCTAGTTGAGAACACCTTTATTTAACCAGGTAGACTAGTTGAGAACACCTTTATTTAACCAGGTAGGCTAGTTGAGAACACCTTTATTTAACCAGGTAGGCTAGTTGAGAACACCTTTATTTAACCAGGTAAGCCAGGTGAGAACACCTTTATTTAACCAGGTAAGCTAGTTGAGAACACCTTTATTTAACCAGGTAAGCTAGTTGAGAACACCTTTATTTAACCAGGTAGGCTAGTTGAGAACACCTTCATTTAACCAGGTAGGCTAGTTGAGAACACCTTTATTTAACCAGGTAGGCTAGTTGAGAACACCTTTATTTAACCAGGTAGGCTAGTTGAGAACACCTTTATTTAACCAGGTAGGCTAGTTGAGAACACCTTTATTTAACCAGGTAGGCTAGTTGAGAACACCTTTATTTAACCAGGTAGGCTAGTTGAGAACACCTTTATTTAACCAGGTAGGCTAGTTGAGAACACCTTTATTTAACCAGGTAGGCTAGTTGAGAACACCTTTATTTAACCAGGTAGGCTAGTTGAGAACACCTTTATTTAACCAGGTAGGCTAGTTGAGAACACCTTTATTTAACCAGGTAGGCTAGTTGAGAACACCTTTATTTAACCAGGTAGGCTAGTTGAGAACACATTTATTTAACCAGGTAGGCTAGTTGAGAACACCTTTATTTAACCAGGTAGGCTAGTTGAGAACACCTTTATTTAACCAGGTAAGCTAGTTGAGAACACCTTTATTTAACCAGGTAGGCTAGTTGAGAACACCTTTATTTAACCAGGTAGGCTAGTTGAGAACACCTTTATTTAACCAGGTAGGCTAGTTGAGAACACCTTTATTTAACCAGGTAGGCTAGTTGAGAACACCTTTATTTAACCAGGTAGGCTAGTTGAGAACACCTTTATTTAACCAGGTAGGCTAGTTGAGAACACCTTTATTTAACCAGGTAAGCTAGTTGAGAACACCTTTATTTAACCAGGTAAGCTAGTTGAGAACACCTTTATTTAACCAGGTAAGCTAGTTGAGAACACCTTTATTTAACCAGGTAAGCTAGTTGAGAACACCTTTATTTAACCAGGTAAGCTAGTTGAGAACACCTTTATTTAACCAGGTAAGCTAGTTGAGAACACCTTTATTTAACCAGGTAGGCTAGTTGAGAACACCTTCATTTAACCAGGTAGGCTAGTTGAGAACACCTTCATTTAACCAGGTAGGCTAGTTGAGAACACCTTTATTTAACCAGGTAGGCTAGTTGAGAACACCTTTATTTAACCAGGTAGGCTAGTTGAGAACACCTTTATTTAACCAGGTAAGCTAGTTGAGAACACCTTTATTTAACCAGGTAGGCTAGTTGAGAACACCTTTATTTAACCAGGTAGGCTAGTTGAGAACACCTTTATTTAACCAGGTAGGCTAGTTGAGAACACCTTTATTTAACCAGGTAGGCTAGTTGAGAACACCTTTATTTAACCAGGTAGGCTAGTTGAGAACACCTTTATTTAACCAGGTAGGCTAGTTGAGAACACCTTTATTTAACCAGGTAGGCTAGTTGAGAACACCTTTATTTAACCAGGTAGGCTAGTTGAGAACACCTTTATTTAACCAGGTAAGCTAGTTGAGAACACCTTTATTTAACCAGGTAGGCTAGTTGAGAACACCTTTATTTAACCAGGTAGGCTGTTGAGAACACCTTTATTTAACCAGGTAGGCTAGTTGAGAACACCTTTATTTAACCAGGTAGGCTAGTTGAGAACACCTTTATTTAACCAGGTAGGCTAGTTGAGAACACCTTTATTTAACCAGGTAGGCTAGTTGAGAACACCTTTATTTAACCAGGTAGGCTAGTTGAGAACACCTTTATTTAACCAGGTAGGCTAGTTGAGAACACCTTTATTTAACCAGGTAGGCTAGTTGAGAACACCTTTATTTAACCAGGTAGGCTAGTTGAGAACACCTTTATTTAACCAGGTAGGCTAGTTGAGAACACCTTTATTTAACCAGGTAGGCTAGTTGAGAACACCTTTATTTAACCAGGTAGGCTAGTTGAGAACACCTTTATTTAACCAGGTAAGCTAGTTGAGAACACCTTTATTTAACCAGGTAAGCTAGTTGAGAACACCTTTATTTAACCAGGTAAGCTAGTTGAGAACACCTTTATTTAACCAGGTAAGCTAGTTGAGAACACCTTTAATTTAACCAGGTAGGCTAGTTGAGAACACCTTTATTTAACCAGGTAAGCTAGTTGAGAACACCTTTATTTAACCAGGTAGGCTAGTTGAGAACACCTTTATTTAACCAGGTAAGCTAGTTGAGAACACCTTTATTTAACCAGGTAAGCTAGTTGAGAACACCTTTATTTAACCAGGTAGGCTAGTTGAGAACACCTTTATTTAACCAGGTAGGCTAGTTGAGAACACCTTTATTTAGCCAGGTAGGCTAGTTGAGAACACCTTTATTTAACCAGGTAGGCTAGTTGAGAACACCTTTATTTAACCAGGTAAGCTAGTTGAGAACACCTTTATTTAACCAGGTAGGCTAGTTGAGAACACCTTTATTTAACCAGGTAAGCTAGTTGAGAACACCTTTATTTAACCAGGTAGGCTAGTTGAGAACACCTTTATTTAACCAGGTAGGCTAGTTGAGAACACCTTTATTTAACCAGGTAGGCTAGTTGAGACACCTTTATTTAACCAGGTAAGCTAGTTGAGAACACCTTTATTTAACCAGGTAGGCTAGTTGAGAACACCTTTATTTAACCAGGTAGGCTAGTTGAGAACACCTTTATTTAACCAGGTAGGCTAGTTGAGAACACCTTTATTTAACCAGGTAGGCTAGTTGAGAACACCTTTATTTAACCAGGTAGGCTAGTTGAGAACACCTTTATTTAACCAGGTAGGCTAGTTGAGAACACCTTTATTTAACCAGGTAGGCTAGTTGAGAACACCTTTATTTAACCAGGTAGGCTAGTTGAGAACACCTTTATTTAACCAGGTAGGCTAGTTGAGAACACCTTTATTTAACCAGGTAGGCTAGTTGAGAACACCTTTATTTAACCAGGTAGGCTAGTTGAGAACACCTTATTTAACCAGGTAGGCTAGTTGAGAACACCTTTATTTAACCAGGTAGGCTAGTTGAGAACACCTTTATTTAACCAGGTAGGCTAGTTGAGAACACCTTTATTTAACCAGGTAGGCTAGTTGAGAACACCTTTATTTAACCAGGTAGGCTAGTTGAGAACACCTTTATTTAACCAGGTAGGCTAGTTGAGAACACCTTTATTTAACCAGGTAGGCTAGTTGAGAACACCTTTATTTAACCAGGTAGGCTAGTTGAGAACACCTTTATTTAACCAGGTAGGCTAGTTGAGAACTTTATTTAACCAGGTAGGCTAGTTGAGAACACCTTTATTTAACCAGGTAGGCTAGTTGAGAACACCTGTATTTAACCAGGTAGGCTAGTTGAGAACACCTTTATTTAACCAGGTAGGCTAGTTGAGAACACCTTTATTTAACCAGGTAGGCTAGTTGAGAACACCTTTATTTAACCAGGTAGGCTAGTTGAGAACACCTTTATTTAACCAGGTAGGCTAGTTGAGAACACCTTTATTTAACCAGGTAAGCTAGTTGAGAACACCTTTATTTAACCAGGTAAGCTAGTTGAGAACACCTTTATATTTAACCAGGTAAGCTAGTTGAGAACACCTTTATTTAACCAGGTAAGCTAGTTGAGAACACCTTTATTTAACCAGGTAGGCTAGTTGAGAACACCTTTATTTAACCAGGTAAGCTAGTTGAGAACACCTTTATTTAACCAGGTTAGTTGAGAACACCTTTATTTAACCAGGTAAGCTAGTTGAGAACACCTTTATTTAACCAGGTAGGCTTGTTGAGAACACCTTTATTTAACCAGGTAGGCTAGTTGAGAACACCTTTATTTAACCAGGTAGGCTAGTTGAGAACACCTTTATTTAACCAGGTAGGCTAGTTGAGAACACCTTTATTTAACCAGGTAGGCTAGTTGAGAACACCTTTATTTAACCAGGTAGGCTAGTTGGAGAACACCTTTATTTAACCAGGTAGGCTAGTTGAGAACACCTTTATTTAACCAGGTAGGCTAGTTGAGAACACCTTTATTTAACCAGGTAGGCTAGTTGAGAACACCTTTATTTAACCAGGTAGGCTAGTTGAGAACACCTTTATTTAACCAGGTAGGCTAGTTGAGAACACCTTTATTTAACCAGGTAAGCTATTGAGAACACCTTTATTTAACCAGGTAAGCTAGTTGAGAACACCTTTATTTAACCAGGTAAGCTAGTTGAGAACACCTTTATTTAACCAGGTAAGCTAGTTGAGAACACCTTTATTTAACCAGGTAAGCTAGTTGAGAACACCTTTATTTAACCAGGTAAGCTATTGAGAACACCTTTATTTACCAGGTAAGCTAGTTGAGAACACCTTTATTTAACCAGGTAAGCTAGTTGAGAACACCTTTATTTAACCAGGTAAGCTAGTTGAGAACACCTTTATTTAACCAGGTAAGCTAGTTGAGAACACCTTTATTTAACCAGGTAAGCTAGTTGAGAACACCTTTATTTAACCAGGTAACACCTTTATTTAACCAGGTAAGCTAGTTGAGAACACCTTTATTTAACCAGGTAAGCTAGTTGAGAACACCTTTATTTAACCAGGTAAGCTAGTTGAGAACACCTTTATTTAACCAGGTAAGCTAGTTGAGAACACCATTTAACCAGGTAAGCTAGTTGAGAACACCTTTATTTAACCAGGTAAGCTAGTTGAGAACACCTTTATTTAACCAGGTAAGCTAGTTGAGAACACCTTTATTTAACCAGGTAGGCTAGTTGAGAACACCTTTATTTAACCAGGTAGGCTAGTTGAGAACACCTTTATTTAACCAGGTAGGCTAGTTGAGAACACCTTTATTTAACCAGGTAGGCTAGTTGAGAACACCTTTATTTAACCAGGTAGGCTAGTTGAGAACACCTTTATTTAACCAGGTAGGCTAGTTGAGAACACCTTTATTTAACCAGGTAGGCTAGTTGAGAACACCTTTATTTAACCAGGTAGGCTAGTTGAGAACACCTTTATTTAACCAGGTAAGCTAGTTGAGAACACCTTTATTTAACCAGGTAAGTAGTTGAGAACACCTTTATTTAACCAGGTAGGCTAGTTGAGAACACCTTTATTTAACCAGGTAGGCTAGTTGAGAACACCTTTATTTAACCAGGTAGGCTAGTTGAGAACACCTTTATTTAACCAGGTAGGCTAGTTGAGAACACCTTTATTTAACCAGGTAGGCTAGTTGAGAACACCTTTATTTAACCAGGTAGGCTAGTTGAGAACACCTTTATTTAACCAGGTAGGCTAGTTGAGAACACCTTTATTTAACCAGGTAGGCTAGTTGAGAACACCTTTATTTAACCAGGTAGGCTAGTTGAGAACACCTTTATTTAACCAGGTAGGCTAGTTGAGAACACCTTTATTTAACCAGGTAGGCTAGTTGAGAACACCTTTATTTAACCAGGTAGGCTAGTTGAGAACACCTTTATTTAACCAGGTAGGCTAGTTGAGAACACCTTTATTTAACCAGGTAGGCTAGTTGAGAACACCTTTATTTAACCAGGTAAGCTAGTTGAGAACACCTTTATTTAACCAGGTAGGCTAGTTGAGAACACCTTTATTTAACCAGGTAAGCTAGTTGAGAACACCTTTATTTAACCAGGTAAGCTAGTTGAGAACACCTTTATTTAACCAGGTAAGCTAGTTGAGAACACCTTTATTTAACCAGGTAGGCTAGTTGAGAACACCTTTATTTAACCAGGTAAGCTAGTTGAGAACACCTTTATTTAACCAGGTAGGCTAGTTGAGAACACCTTTATTTAACCAGGTAAGGCTAGTTGAGAACACCTTTATTTAACCAGGTAGGCTAGTTGAGAACACCTTTATTTAACCAGGTTTTATTTAACCAGGTAGGCTAGTTGAGAACACCTTTATTTAACCAGGTAAGCTAGTTGAGAACACCTTTATTTAACCAGGTAGGCTAGTTGAGAACACCTTTATTTAACCAGGTAGGCTAGTTGAGAACACCTTTATTTAACCAGGTAGGCTAGTTGAGAACACCTTTATTTAACCAGGTAGGCTAGTTGAGAACACCTTTATTTAACCAGGTAAGCTAGTTGAGAACACCTTTATTTAACCAGGTAGGCTAGTTGAGAACACCTTTATTTAACCAGGTAAGCTAGTTGAGAACACCTTTATTTAACCAGGTAAGCTAGTTGAGAACACCTTTATTTAACCAGGTAAGCTAGTTGAGAACACCTTTATTTAACCAGGTAAGCTAGTTGAGAACACCTTTATTTAACCAGGTAAGCTAGTTGAGAACACCTTTTAACCATTTAACCAGGTAAGCTAGTTGAGAACACCTTTATTTAACCAGGTAAGCTAGTTGAGAACACCTTTATTTAACCAGGTAAGCTAGTTGAGAACACCTTTATTTAACCAGGTAAGCTAGTTGAGAACACCTTTATTTAACCAGGTAAGCTAGTTGAGAACACCTTTATTTAACCAGGTAAGCTAGTTGAGAACACCTTTATTTAACCAGGTAAGAACACCTTTATTTAACCAGTTGAGAACACCTTTATTTAACCAGGTAAGCTAGTTGAGAACACCTTTATTTAACCAGGTAAGCTAGTTGAGAACACCTTTATTTAACCAGGTAAGCTAGTTGAGAACACCTTTATTTAACCAGGTAGGCTAGTTGAGAACACCTTTATTTAACCAGGTAGGCTAGTTGAGAACACCTTTATTTAACCAGGTAGGCTAGTTGAGAACACCTTTATTTAACCAGGTAGGCTAGTTGAGAACACCTTTATTTAACCAGGTAGGCTAGTTGAGAACACCTTTATTTAACCAGGTAGGCTAGTTGAGAACACCTTTATTTAACCAGGTAGGCTAGTTGAGAACACCTTTATTTAACCAGGTAAGCTAGTTGAGAACACCTTTATTTAACCAGGTAAGCTAGTTGAGAACACCTTTATTTAACCAGGTAGGCTAGTTGAGAACACCTTTATTTAACCAGGTAGGCTAGTTGAGAACACCTTTATTTAACCAGGTAGGCTAGTTGAGAACACCTTTATTTAACCAGGTAGGCTAGGTTGTTGAGAACACCTTTATTTAACCAGGTAGGCTAGTTGAGAACACCTTTATTTAACCAGGTAGGCTAGTTGAGAACACCTTTATTTAACCAGGTAGGCTAGTTGAGAACACCTTTATTTAACCAGGTAGGCTAGTTGAGAACACCTTTATTTAACCAGGTAGGCTAGTTGAGAACACCTTTATTTAACCAGGTAGGCTAGTTGAGAACACCTTTATTTAACCAGGTAGGCTAGTTGAGAACACCTTTATTTAACCAGGTAGGTTGAGAACACCTTATTTAACCAGGTAGGCTAGAGAACACCTTTATTTAACCAGGTAGGCTAGTTGAGAACACCTTTATTTAACCAGGTAGGCTAGTTGAGAACACCTTTATTTAACCAGGTAGGCTAGTTGAGAACACCTTTATTTAACCAGGTAGGCTAGTTGAGAACACCTATATTTAACCAGGTAAGCTAGTTGAGAACACCTTTATTTAACCAGGTAAGCTAGTTGAGAACACCTTTATTTAACCAGGTAGGCTAGTTGAGAACACCTTTATTTAACCAGGTAAGCTAGTTGAGAACACCTTTATTTAACCAGGTAGGCTAGTTGAGAACACCTTTATTTAACCAGGTAGGCTAGTTGAGAACACCTTTATTTAACCAGGTAAGCTAGTTGAGAACACCTTTATTTAACCAGGTAGGCTAGTTGAGAACACCTTTATTTAACCAGGTAGGCTAGTTGAGAACACCTTTATTTAACCAGGTAGGCTAGTTGAGAACACCTTTATTTAACCAGGTAGGCTAGTTGAGAACACCTTTATTTAACCAGGTAAGCTAGTTGAGAACACCTTTATTTAACCAGGTAGGCTAGTTGAGAACACCTTTATTTAACCAGGTAAGCTAGTTGAGAACACCTTTATTTAACCAGGTAGGCTAGTTGAGAACACCTTTATTTAACCAGGTAAGCTAGTTGAGAACACCTTTATTTAACCAGGTAAGCTAGTTGAGAACACCTTTATTTAACCAGGTAAGCTAGTTGAGAACACCTTTATTTAACCAGGTAAGCTAGTTGAGAACACCTTTATTTAACCAGGTAAGCTAGTTGAGAACACCTTTATTTAACCAGGTAAGCTAGTTGAGAACACCTTTATTTAACCAGGTAAGCTAGTTGAGAAGACCTTTATTTAACCAGGTAAGCTAGTTGAGAACACCTTTATTTAACCAGGTAAGCTAGTTGAGAAGACCTTTATTTAACCAGGTAAGCTAGTTGAGAAGACCTTTATTTAACCAGGTAAGCTAGTTGAGAAGACCTTCATTTAACCAGGTAAGCTAGTTGAGAACACCTTTATTTAACCAGGTAAGCTAGTTGAGAACACCTTTATTTAACCAGGTAAGCTAGTTGAGAACACCTTTATTTAACCAGGTAAGCTAGTTGAGAACACCTTTATTTAACCAGGTAAGCTAGTTGAGAACACCTTTATTTAACCAGGTAAGCTAGTTGAGAACACCTTTATTTAACCAGGTAGGCTAGTTGAGAACACCTTTATTTAACCAGGTAGGCTAGTTGAGAACACCTTTATTTAACCAGGTAGGCTAGTTGAGAACACCTTTATTTAACCAGGTAGGCTAGTTGAGAACACCTTTATTTAACCAGGTAAGCTAGTTGAGAACACCTTTATTTAACCAGGTAGGCTAGTTGAGAACACCTTTATTTAACCAGGTAGGCTAGTTGAGAACACCTTTATTTAACCAGGTTGGCTAGTAGAGAACACCTTTATTTAACCAGGTAGGCTAGTTGAGAACACCTTTATTTAACCAGGTAAGCTAGTTGAGAACACCTTTATTTAACCAGGTAAGCTAGTTGAGAACACCTTTATTTAACCAGGTAGGCTAGTTGAGAACAAGTTCTCATTTACAACTGCGACCTGGCCAAGATAAAGCAAAGCAGTGCGACTGTTACGAGAATTATGTTCTCAAGGTTCATAACCCAATTTAATTAAACTACTCAGTCTGCAACCCAGGATTTGTAAGATACTGGTTGAAATGAAATAGACGGAGGTCCAGCTAAAATAGTCAAAAAGGTTTATTCACGAGAGCACTCGTTAGTTGTACAAAACCATTCACTTTATACTGGCTTCTTACGCACATACTTTCACACACAAACATTAGGTATCCTACGCACACACTGTCCTGCTACCCAGCCGACAAAGATTAGGGGAGGCCGGGAGAATCACTCGCCGTCCTCCCTCAAGATAGGGAGACCCTGGGAAGTACCTCCCGTCCTTTCCCCAATCTCTCCCCCTAGCCAGGTTCCCACTGAATTCTGCTAAGACAGTCTGTGTTTAAGATACTATAAAGACATATTGTACAGATGTATTGTTTTACCCTAATTCTGACTAAAACAACACATTTATTATAATTTCACTGACTAAAACTACACACATCATTAATAATAATTTTAGGATTCTAATCAATTTCAACAATTATATGATTTCAGGGTGGAATATTCTAATCATTCCTTTAAGTTGTTCAGTGTAGGGGGCAGTATTTTGATGTTTGGATGAAAAACGTACCCACATGAAACTGCATATTTCTCAGGCCCAGAATCTGAATATGCATAAAACTGTCAGATTGGGATAGAAAAAACTCTAAAGTTTCCAAAACTGTCAAAATATTGTCTGTGAGTATAACAGAACTGAAATTGCAGGCAAAAACCTGAGGAAAATCCAACCAGGAAGTGGCTTCTATTTTGAAAGCTCCCTTTTCCATTGCATGCCTTCCCTCCATTTAAAGGGATATCAACCAGATTCATTTTCCTATGGCTTCCACATGGTGTGAACAGTCTTTAGACATAGTTTCAGGCTTTTATTTTAAAAAATGAGCGAGAAAGGTCAGATCGCGTCAGTGGATGACTGGGTGCCAGCAGCGTTTTGCATGCGTCAACAGAGTGGAGCAGACATTTTCTCTATTGAAGAAGCTACTGTCCGGTTGAAATATATATATATATATATATATTTTTCACCTTTATTTAACCAGGTAGGATAGTTGAGAACAAGTTCTCATTTACAACTGCGACCTGGCCAAGATAAAGCATAGCAGTGTGAACAGACAACACAGAGTTACACATGGAGTGAACAATTAACAAGTCAATAACACAGTAGAAAAAAAGAGAGTCTACATACATTGTGTGCAAAAGGCATGAGGAGGTAGGCGAATAATTACAATTTTGCAGATTAACACTGGAGTGATAAATGATCAGATGGTCATGTACAGGTAGAGATATTGGTGTGCAAAAGAGCAGAAAAGTAAATAAATATAAACAGTATGGGGATGAGGTAGGTAAAATTGGGTGTGCTATTTACCGATAGACTATGTACAGCTGCAGCGATCGGTTAGCTGCTCAGATAGCAGATGTTTGAAGTTGGTGAGGGAGATAAAAGTCTCCAACTTCAGCGATTTTTGCAATTCGTTCCAGTCACAGGCAGCAGAGAACTGGAACGAAAGGCGGCCAAATTAGGTGTTGGCTTTAGGGATAATCAGTGAGATACACCAGCTGGAGCGCGTGCTACGGGTGGGTGTTGCCATCGTGACCAGTGAACTGAGATAAGGCGGAGCTTTACCTAGCATGGACTTGTAGATGACCTGGAGCCAGTGGGTCTGGCGACGAATATGTAGCGAGGGCCAGCCGACTAGAGCATACAGGTCGCAGTGGTGGGTGATATAAGGTCCTTTAGTAACAAAACGGATGGCACTGTGATAAACTGCATCCAGTTTGCTTAGTAGAGTATTGGAAGCTATTTGGTAGATGACAACGCCGAAGTCGAGGATCGGTAGGATAGTCAGTTTTACTAGGGTAAGTTTGGCGGCGTGAGTGAAGGAGGCTTTGTTGCGGAATAGAAAGCCGACTCTAGATTTGATTTTAGATTGGAGATGTATGATATGATTCTGGAAGGAGAGTTTACAGTCTAGCCAGACACCTAGGTACTTATAGATGTCCACATATTCTAGGTCGGAACCATCCAGGGTGGTATTATCGATTATATATTGTAAAAACAACCTGAGGATTGATTATATAAAATGTTTGACATGTTTCCACAAACTTTACGGACACTATTTGGAATTTTCGTCTACCCCGTCATGACCGCTCGAGCCTGTAGATTTCTGAACATAACGCCCCAACCAAATGGAGGTATTTTGGATATAAAAATAATCTTTATGGAACAAAAGGAACATTTATTGTGTAACTGGGAGTCTCGTGAGTGCAAACATCCGAAGATCATCAAAGGTAAGCGATTCATTTTATTGCTTTTCTGACTTTCGTGACCAATCTACTTTGCTGTTAGCTGTTTGCAATGTTTTGTCTGCTGAGAGAGATGTCCTTACATAAACGCTTGGTATGCTTTCGCCGAAAAGCCTTTTTGAAATCTGACACGCCAGGTGGATTATCAACAAGCTAACCTGTGTTTTGCTATATTGCACTTGTGATTTCATGAAAATGTAATATTTTAAGTAATTTAATTTGAATTTGGCCCTCTGCAATTCAGCGGATGTTGACGAAAATGCTCCCACTAACTGGATGGGTGCGCCAAAAAGTTAAACATATAAATTCCATTCACAATACACTCTTAATGACTAAATAATGCACACTGATACCTCATATACTATATGGAAACATAAATGGTATACAAGAATAATTCAAACCAATACATGTATGTTTTCCGATATTCAGCAATGACTGTTATAGGCCTATATTCAATTATAACGCTTCCTGTTGGGATTTTTATTACAATCTTCATAAAAAACAGTGTTAAACATCATGAAACTGTCTCATCCAACATTGGCTCCTCGTAGTTAAAAGAAGCGGAGCCATCTCCTAGGCCTGGAGGCCTGTATTCGTCATCCCACTGGCCAGAGCTCGGAATCTGTCCGTACCTCACCATCTGTTGCGTCATTGACCTCTCCAGAGTCCTGGTAATCAAACCTCTCATACACGGAATCAAACAACATCCACACAGAACCAACACACTCATACAGGTGAAAGTTGCCCACAACACAGTGATGATGATGACATTTTTCCATTTCCCAAACATACTGTCAAACCAATTTGTTAGAGAATTATCCACCCCAGAGTTCTCTGCTAATTCGTGAGCTAATGTAGTTAAACCAGCCAGGGCCTTGGTCACTGATCCGTCTGGAGCTGTGTTATCGGGGATGAAAGTACAACATTCTGATCCGAATGTACATACACCCCACCCTTTTCAGTCAGTAACATATCCAATGCTATTCTATTCTGCCTTACCATCAAACCAGTTGCAGCTGTTTGTTCTGCTAACCCTTTTATTGCCTCTCTAATATAGTTGATGAAACGCTGTTGGTTATAGTAGATATAATTGATCCAATCTACATGTTTATTGAGAGTTGACCACCAGAAGGTGCTTGATTCCAATCCAGCCCATATCTGATTCCTAGCTTTGAACTCATCAGGCACTTGGAACTCCAATGCTATCAATGTAAACTCTATTGTCAAAAGATCCTGACGGAGCACTCCTTCTTTCTCTTCTACCTGGCTCTAGGTCTTTGTGTTGGATAAGGGTGAAGGGCATGCCTAACTGCACTAGTGCATAAATACCGGTCCAATTTGTAGGCAGATTAGGCCACAGCTTCATACCTCCACTCAACCACCAGACATCCACTCTATGCTTTTTTATCTTACTAAAGTCCTTGGAACTCAAGCCCCCAGTCAGGTCCCTCATTGTCTTGTCGGTTGTAACATTCTCTGTCCTATTGCATGTTCTTACTTCCCCTACGTCCCATCCGTGTGTGATGTAGTGAGCCATGCAATAATAATGTTCTTACTTCCCCTACATCCCATCCGTGTGTGATGTATCGAGCCATACAATAATAATGTCCTCCTGTAGCTGTGAAAGGGGGAAATCTGAATGTGATGAGCACATGGGGATACAGATAATGCAACTGTCTTTGTCTGGTTTCCCTGACTTCATGAACAGCTTTACCATACAGGCCATTCACCTGGGTGAATCAATTCCATCAAATGGAAAGGGAATCGTTATCAACTGAGGTTTTGCTGAGGCGCAGGCCTAACATTTTTCTTTGTCTTTGTCTGGTTTCCCTGACTTCATGAACAGTTTCCACCTCAATCACCTCCTTAAGATTTTTCATCTGAACTACCCACACAGGCCCTTGGCTCTGGACAACCCCACGGTCAGTATCTGCTTTGTCAGGGGCTCTGCTTGTATTCTGCTCTAACTTCTTCTACCCGGAATGGCACTAGGTTCAACTGCGACCTGTATCAACTGAAAACCTTACTTTCACTACACTCCATCTTCTTCCATACTGGGTATGTATTTATGTTGCCCTCTCTCGATGTGAGCTATAACCTGTTTCCATGAACTACACAGGGACTTGCACAGATATCTTTCATAATGGCTCATAGTCCTAGACAGCCAAGGAGTCAGAGACCCCATTTGGTCTACATAGAACTCCACTGAGACATCCTTCCCAATCTCACTCTCCCTTCCTTACTATTCAGTTCTAGTGACCTTTTGAGATGCTATGGTAATATCAAATTCCCCTCATCTAGCACATGAGTCAAGTTACCCTCTTTGGCCTTCTCGGGGTTCATGGTGTATCAGGAATATGGCTCCCATGATCAGACAGTTCAGGACGGTCAGCACACCTGTGAAGCCCCACCCTCCCCCAGAGAACATATCATCAGTCAGAGGCCAAGCCATATTTTCACATCTATGAACGCTCACAACGGGGAAAGTTCGAGTAAAAGGGAATCTTCAGCAGAGGGTTTAACCCCTGAACCCTGTTGGTTACGGTTCTGCTCCTACCCCTGTGATTGTTCGACAGTGTCAGTGTGTCTTACCCTCTTACATGTGTGATATGCACCCAGGTAGCTCTTTCAGATATCCTCACTGCGAAGGCTGTCACCAGGAATACTTGGTATGGCCCCTCCCAACGGGGCTGCTTCCCGTCCATTCTCCTCAGGGACTGGATTGAGTGAATCACCTTCTCCTGTAATTCACCTGTAGTGCATAAAATCTTGGACATACAGGTTTGGTTAACAAAAAGTTTCTCATTTGTTCTATCTGATTATATCTTTAACTTCTATGCCTACTTGTTAACTAGAATGTATTTATTTTTTTGTTTATTATTCTAGACCACAATTTACCCATCCCCCCTTTGATACCTGGCTCTGCCCAGGTAATAACCTTGCCTACTCTAAACAATGACTTAGGTAAGATTAGTAAATTATCCTTGTGTTCTGACATTATCATGTAGGAGCACCCCTTTCATTCCCCACATGTCCAATTCTCCTTCGGGGGTCCATTCATGTCTATCCTATATTGCTCATTTCCTGGCCCCCCTTCTCCTCTCTGCTCTCAAACCTTCATGGTCTCAGCAGTTCGGGGAGGGCTCCTCTGTCTGCCTTTTCCCCTATCTGTCTGTAGCTCTTCTTCTCATAACAGTCAGTAACAACTATTTGTTGTTTCCAAATATTACTTAAGCGTCTCACTGTTTGGCTTTATCTTAATCATGGATTTTAGAAAAAACATGTCTATGGTGGCAATCTCTAAAGTCCTTACATAACCTTAATCAACCTATCTCGATCCTTTCAATAATCCTGAATCACCACAGATGTCATATATCCCTGTCAACTTTAATACTTATTTAAATAAAATCTTCTAATGGTCAAATAAAGCCAAAACGAATGCTAACCATATCATATCTCTTTCTGTACTAATGAACTCTCTCCTTCAGGGGTCCACTGTATTTTATCTAACAATAACATGGATTAACCTTTAAATCAGTCTCATAAATAATTTAATATATGTTGCATAGTGTGGGATACCTTATCTACAGTAATTTACCATCCCTAAGAACTGCAACATATTTATTTTCATTAATAATTTTAATGCTTATAAAATCACTATTTTTCTATCATGTATTTTCCTGTCCTATTGGCTTAAAATATTTCCTGTCCAAACCTCAATGTGCCATATCTTCCCCTATTTATTATCGATGATAAATAGGATTTTTGTTCCTGTTGTATCTACCAAATCAATAGTAGCCAATTCAAAACCTTCACAGCCAATGTTTAAAACAGAATCCTGAACCTCTTCCTCCAGAGAGTTTATTCCCCCGCTCTCCATAATTTGTCCTGCATCAATCCCACTTTCTCTTCTGTGGTTCAAACTATAATTATGTCCAAGAGCTATAAACTCCATTATAATTAATTTACCTTTAAACCAGTATCACAAATGACCACAAATTCATTATCCAAATGGCCCTCCCCTGAGGCTGGTCAGACCACAAGGGAAAGCCATGATAGAGGTCAAAGGTTATACCACCCTTTTACAGTCATGTTCCATAATATATTAGACATATTAAATAACCCTTTATGTAAAGAATTCACATGTTTAATTAGAACTCAGAAAATAAAACTCCTAATATTCCATATGTGAGTGTACCCCTTTAAGATTTCTTGTCTCTGGGGAAACATGGAAATCCCTACAAACAAAACCTAATAATTATGATAATACTATTGTACTCCCTCAAATCATTTGTTTTAAATTTCCTCAATGTTTCATGTAACCCATTCAGTCTTTCTCCAAATAGACTCCCCAAAATGCTTGATCGGAATACCCTGCCATTAGACACACATAATTGTGATAAACGTGCAATGTCCCTTTAAAATAAAACAAACTCAGCCTGCAATCCACTTTGCGGACCTTTCATTGTTCCCCATAATGAAAACAGATAATTTTTAGAATACGTTAACTTCTTGTTCAAATTCACTGGTGTTACCTAAACAATCAAACCAAAATCAATAACCGAGAACTATTAAAACACTTTTATGATACTATTCAGACCTCCCTCTCTTATAACGAAATATAGCCAAGCGAACGCCACCAATCAGTGATGGCCACCTAGCAATTTTGTTGCTAGTTTTAGCATATTTTCAGACTACCCTGATGATATTCAGCTACTTTTAAACATGTATTAGGAACTTTTAACAACTTCTGAAAAGTGACTCAAAGCTATAATGCACACATTTACCCTCTAAATTATACAAACAATTTTCTCTGTCACCCTCAGTCACAACATCATTGCCTGGCATTGTGAGTGATGTCAGCAACAGGCGCTCAACCCGTGCCCAAGCCGCAACAACTTTCAGCGAATCGCAAATCATTGTTGGCTAACTGCAGCAGCAGTAGTACGGGTTCGATAAACCAAACCCAATTTATCACAAATGTTGGATCTTGAACAGAACTTACAACATCTCTCAATCAAAATTGTACTGCCATAAGTACAGAAAAGAGTGTACCTGAACAACGGTCAAATCAATTTGAGTAACATTATTGTGTATTCAACGTAATGACGCAGTTTTACGTTATCACGAAACAATTCAACCTACCTCTTGGCAAAGATATATTCCCTATTTGGATTGAGTTTGGCTTTAATTCTATCTTAAAAGTCAAATCAAACTTTCCCTACTCCAAAATTTAAACGTACCATGTACTTCGCTAAATTTGTAAGAACCTTTCAATGGGCACAACTCTATCGTAATTGTATCTTCATTATTATTTAGAATTCATTAGATTTAGGTAACTGTCTCTTCTATGATTCAGTAATTTAAATTCGACTCAATACGTTATTCGAGTAGGCTATTTAGGCAATACAGTGTATTCCAACGACATCGCCCCGCTATTATTTAGAATGGATTGGTCTTTCAATTTAACCTAAACAATCTATTAAAAAGTCAAATGTATCCCTTCTATCAATTTGATCCAAACAAGCTATTAAAACTTTCAGTTTATATCTTATACAAACATTAGCGACCGTATCTTTCCAGACAAAACATACAAATAGTTGAATTACAATCAAAAACTCAAAATTTAGTAAGAACATTGGCTGGGAACAGAACCCGGGCCTCACACGTGCCAGGTGAGAATTCTACCACTGAACCACCAAAGCTATGTGAAAGACTAAAACTCTCTGCAAATAAACCCACTTTACAATTGTCTGTATTAGTAACTCCAGGACCGAGACAACAAAAATAGCCCTAAATTAAAGGTCCAAGCTTAATCTCGCTTTCGTTGTTTCTGACTCTCTTTTTCTCCCGATTGTCGCGCCTGACCTTCCCCTTAGTTAAATTTACAATCTCTGTGATTATGTCCTACTCTGTCACAATGTTTGCAGGGAGCATTACACTCCCGGGCGAGATGTCCTGTGTTATTGCAATTGAAACACCCTCTCTTTTTCTTTTGACTCACCCTATCCACTTTTCTCAACTTTTTTCCTTTCTCTACCTCTATTATCCCTCCCTCGGCTTCAGCAGGCTCCACATATGGGGGTGGTGGTTGTGCGGGTAGCTCCTGCAGCCTGAGGATACCACCAGCACTATTTCATCAACAGGATTACCTCTGTATGCTTGGTATACTAGAGAAGGATATAGTTTTTGACTCTCACCCCCGCCCAATTGGCTAACTTTTTCAGCTGCGGGAGCGGAGGGCAGCATATCTTGGCTCTCTTTGCCTTTTTTTTCTTCTTATCACCTTCTACTCTTTTCCTGGCTTCCGAAAGCCAGACTCTAGCTGTGTACAACCCCTGTTTATTCTGTTTATTCTGCTTCTTCACATCCTTACCACATTCCTTATGTATCTGTTTTATAAGCAATTCTAGTTTTTCAACATCCAGACTCCCATCAAATTCATCCTTCTTTCTCCATTTTGGACAGAAATCAATGTTTCTCTTATCTTTCTGCTCCATATAACGCTGGTCTCCCGTTAATCCCAGGACCTCCTTTGAGGATTTACTACCCATGTTTGATAAATCCTTGCCGTTACTAGTAGCTATGGTATTTATCGCTATCTATGTGTATGTATTTATATGATCTATGTATGTTCTGATTAATGTTACCTAGTTACAATCTATGTGTATGGATTTCTATGATTTCTCTTCCCTGGAAACTTTATCTATAGCTTTGCTGTCGATCGGACATTACATCTCACTTGCACAACTATAAGTTATTACCCAGGGGCCATACATCCCTAGTTAACCTCGGGTTGTGTTAGAGGACGTTTAAAGTACCCTCTTATCTCGTATCTCACTCCGCTACATTAAGTTTCCCTCTCCTTCTTTTCTGGATATTATTTCTTTCAGTATTGAATAGGTGCAGTTACCCCGTTCGCATAGAATTACCTTTCCTTCTCACCAAGCCTAGTTTACATCCTCACCTGTTTTACCACTTAGGTTAGGACTTTATTTAGGTATGTCTTTTGAAATAATGGCTGTCCTATTTGTACAAAACGACCGTCCTATCTAACAACACTTACTATATCCCACACTTAATAACCCTCACGGCTTGCAAGGCCCGGATCTATTAAGATATTTTATTTGTGGTAGCGCAACTTGTATACACTTGTATATTGGTCATACAAGTAACCCACCAAATCTGTTTGGAATAGCAAAGCTCCTATTATTTATAAATTCTAAACATTTTTAGAACATCAAATCAAAGATAACTTAAATCATTCCCCCCAAATTCAAGAATAAAGACCATTTACCGTCGTCTAGTAGACTGGGAAAAGCAATGTTCATGAGATTCCGTCACCATCTCTGTCGAACTTAGATATATATACCGGCCTGTTCTTTAAACCACAATTCAGGGGCCAGGACTTTAATTTACGGGTCAACGACCCGCCCGTGCACAGTTTTCGGCGTAGTACCTTCGGACGACAGGGACAGATTTTTGGAAATCCGCTCGAAGGACCAAATTGTCAAAGGAATTTAACAATTCCTATGTGTTCATTAACAAATTCAATTAAAATCATTCTGTCTGTTTCTAAGAATTTGTAAGATCCTTATTTGCATGAAATAGACAGAGACCAGTCTATCAAAATTAGCCAATAGTATTTATTCTCGGAGCGAGCTGTTCATAGTAACATGTACATCCGTTTATATATTACATATGACGTCATAGGTTATAAAATGTATCTCCTCCTCTCGACCAGGACAAAGCAGGTTCAAAAGTTAATTCCAACTTACTAGCGCACATACATGACACACAATATATCTGGATTATCTCCTGAAGTCTCACCATAGTTTATTACCACTTAGCAGACAGTTCCAGATACGGAAAACCTGGAGGGGCTCTCGCTGTCTTATTTAATCACCACAGAGTTATAGCTGAGTTCAATGATTTTCTTTGCTTACTTTAGACACACACAATACATTCCTCCTTCCACAATGGTTATCATTTCCAATTACCCCTTGTCCATGCTACATAACCTCTTTCTTATGAACTAACATTATAAATCAGATGTACTAAAACAGGGTAGAATTCAATGAATTGTAGTTATAGTTAAATGTATACATTGTTTAGCCATTATTCATAAAATTCATAACAGGAACTGATCAGACGAGGGCTGCCAAGGGACTTTACACTGCGATTGAGAATCTTCCATAGCTAGGTGTCAGGGGGAAGAGGAGGAGGACACCTGAGAGAAAATACAGACAGAGCAGGATGCAAACCTGATCACAAAAATTGCTACACACACACACACATCTTACCCTATGACCTATTGTAACTATAAGGAATTGAATATCTACTTTTAGTTGTTTGAATTTGCATTAAACATAATAAATGTTCTGTAATACTCTGCCACCTGAGAGGTCATCCTCCTGTCAGCCAAGGTAAGTAACATCACATAGGAATGTAGGAGAATTTCTGCTATTCAGTTCATTTCTATCAGCTTTAATCTAAAACATTGGGTTGTCTGTCACTGGACGCTGGTTTCCCATAGTTCAGAGTGTGATTCAAGATGATTCTCTGGACCGCTGGGTGATTCTTTCATCTGTGATTCATGATGTCACTGGACGCTGGTTTCCCATAGTTCAGAGTGTGATTCAAGATGATTCTCTGGACCGCTGGGTGATTCTTTCATCTGTGATTCATTCACAGGCAGCAGGTAAGCCACTAGGGCTGTATTCACTAGGAAGCAAATGGGAAGGGACTAACGTGAACTTGACCAATAAGAAACGTTAGTTTTCTTGTAAAACGTCTTCCGTGTGCATTAAAGAATAGAGTTTTGAGGTCATGTTTGTCATAAAACTAGCCTCCTGCATGTGAGCTATGAATGAGTTTGAGTTTTATTTAGCATTAGAACACATTTTAGACATTTGTTGTGTACAAATTACAGAGTTTTTGGAAATGCATGTCAGACTCTGCTTTGTTTTAGCTGTCATTTGTTACATTTTTCAACCTGAAGACATGGCTTCTCCCAGTGGTCTATTATCTGAAGAGCAGTTCCAGTGCTCTGTCTGTCTGGATGTCTTCACTGAGCCCGTTTCCATCCCTTGTGGCCACAGTTTCTGTCTGGCCTGTATTAAGAGACATTAGGGAAAGCAGTGACGTTGTCCCAAATGTAAGAGGGTGTGTAAAGATGCCCTGATATCCTAGAGAACTAATTCGCTAAAGAAATGTCTGAAAAGATCAGGACGAAAAGATTGAACATATTTCATCTGGTGTCAAATCTGGAAATGTTCCCTATGACGTCTGCATCAAGAAGACGCTCAAGGCCCTGAAGTCCTGCCTGGTGTGTCTGACCTCTTCCTGAGAGACTCTCTTAGAGCCTCATCAGAGAATGGTGAATCTGTAGAGACACACTTCCTGTCCTCCACAGGATCAATCAGCTTGTAAGAATCACAAGAGGATCCTGGAGCTGTTCTGTTGGAGCGACCAGACGTGTGTGTGCAGTGCATGGACAGACCACATAACTCATGACATTGAGAGAGAGAGAGTAAAGCCATGTCGATAATGTTCTTATTCTTCTTTCTTTTTGACTAAATCTTTTCTTACTCTCTTTTCTTTCTGCTTCATGATTTCACTGTGGTTTGTTGTCTTTTTAGCCAACACAAATTCATATCCACATGGTAGAATGGCTTTACTAATTTTCTGATTCCAATTATGGTTCCAATTCTAATTCCTAGGCTCCGATGACAAAGACTGAGGCAGAGGTGCATCAGATGATTTATGTCAGACTGAATAAGGTGCAGTAGATCAAACAAACCGTCAAACTTAACAGAGTGAGTTCTTATCAGCATCTTGTTTATCTAACAGTATGTGACTGTTGTTTCAGTATGATATGTTAGATAAAGGAATAACGACAGACACCAATGTCAGGTTCAATAGCTTTGTTTGTGCCTTGTACGAATGGCTACAACTGGAGTCCGGGGAACAGTCCGGCTAGTCGATTGCCTATCAACTAGACTCCGTAACATCATCCTTTTCAATAGAAAGTGCAAACATAAAGGCATAACATTAAATTCTTAACAGTCAGGTCATAACAATAGAAAAAGCATTACATTTTCTTTTTTACTTCAGTTGTCATCTTCCTTTTTTAATTTCAATTTAATTATTTAAGAACAAATATAGATTTTAATTAACCGAGGGCAAGTTAACAGTCCCTTGCTTACAGAGTAAGCCTGTCCGGTGGCTTGCACAGCCGACCCACCCGTGAGTAAGTATTGGCTCTGACAGGGGTAGGATTAGGGGCACGAGCCGGAGAGCTTGGTGGGGTAGAAGCCTCACCTTCAGTTGGCCCATGTCTCAATTCTGCACCCCTTGCCCTTAGGCCTGGACTGTGATCCAGCTCATCTAGGTGAGTGTATGGCGTGTTCTGGTTTGTCTGCTCTGCTACGCGCAGATCCAACCGATTGCGACGATAGAGGGAGCCACCAACATCCACCAGGTAAGAACGTGGTGCAACTCTCTGCAGGCATGTGCCCAGCCTCCAAAGTCCTGTGTGGTCTCCCGGCAGCGGTTTCATCCTTATCGTTTCACCCACCTCCAGCTCTGGTAGGTCCCGAGCAGTCCGGTCGTAGAAGCACTTTAGCGAGCTGCTTTCTGTGACGCAGTTTGTCCGTGACGCCAACCATGACGCAGGGCTCAAGTAGCTTGTTAGCTACGGGGATGGTAGTCTTCAGACGTCTGGACAGAAGGCGTTGTGCTGGGCTGCTGTCCATGTTTTCAGTGGGTGTGTTCCTCCACTGTAAGATCGCTTTCCATGGGTCGTTGCTGTCGCGCAAGGCCCTGCTTAACAGGTTTTTTTGCAATCTTGACAGCTGATTCTGCCTTGCCATTTGCTTTTGGGTGTCTTGGAGAGGAGGTCACATGGTCAAACTCCCATTCTGAGGCGAAACGCTTGAACTGTGCAGTGAATTGTGGGCCATTGTCCGTGATTACCTTGTCAGGCTGACCTTGCCTTGCAAACTGCGCCTTGCAGCGCTTTATGACCGTCTCTGCAGACAAGTCAGGGAGCAGTTCAATTTCCCAAAAGTCAGAGTAGTGGTCAACGATGAGAAGATAGTCCTTTTGTCTGTGGCTGAATAAGTCCATGCTGACGATTTTTCAGGCCCTTGTGGGCAGTTCGTGTGACATCATGGTTTCCTTTTGCTGTTCATGAGCGTACTCGTTGCATGTGGTACAGTTGCTGACAAAGTCTTTCATTTCTGCTTGCATGTTTGGCCAGTATAATGTTTCACGAGCCTGGCGGTAGCATGCATCACCTCCAATGTGACTGGAGTGTATGCGGGTAAGCATCTCTGGACGTAGTGATTTGGGAATAATGACCTTCTGACCTCTGAACAAGACGCCATTTTGCACGCTGATCTCATCTCGAAAGGTCCAGTATTCTCTCACTGTGAAAGGTGTCTCCTCTTTCAGGCATGGCCAACCTGCGAGAGCCATGGACTTCAGTGACTGTAGGCGTTCGTCCTTGTCAGTGTGTTGCCTTATCTGGGCTAGGCGGTGATCTGTGACGTTTAAGTAGTCTGCCTGATTGATCTGTTGAACATCTTGTTGTTCCTGCTGTAGCGAACAGATGGCCTGCCGCTGATAGACAGTGCCTCTGCCTGTACATTGTGCTGTTGCCCTGCTCAGTGTGTCGCTGATGTACATCTCTGGTCCTGGCTTGTAAATGACCTTCAGGCTGTAGTTTTGCAGAGTCAGGAGCATGCTTTGAAGCCTCTTGGGCGCGTTGAGGAGAGGTTTACTGAATATGGCAATGAGTGGTTTGTGGTCAGTTTCAGCGATGACCAGGTCTCGCCCATATAAGTAGTGATGGAATCGCTGGCAGGAGAAGGCGATGCTGAGGCACTCTTTCTCAATTTGTGCATAGTTTTGTTCGGTGGGGGTGAGCGCTCTCGAGGCAAACGCAACGGGCTGGCCTTCCTGCATAAGGCAGCATCCAAGTCCCCTTTGGCTGGAGTCGCTCTGGATTGTGACAGGCTTCATGACGTCGTAGTAGCGCAACACTGGCATGGATGAAGCCAGAGATTTCATCTCCTGCACTGCGACCTCGTGACCTCGTGCTTGGGTAGCCAGTGCCATGGTGTGTCTTTGTCCAGCAACCGGCGCAGAGGCTCACAGACTGCTGATAGGTGTGGCATGAACTTTGCAAGATAGTTTGCAAAGCCGATGAGACGCTGTACTCCTTTTGCATCAGACGGGTTTGGCATGTCGAGGATCGCTCTGACCTTGTCTGGGTCCGGCTTCAGGCCTTTTGCCGAGAGAATGTGGCCATGGAACTGGACGTCTTTCACCTTGAACTGCAGCTTCTTCAGGCCAAGGCGAAGCTTAACTGATCGGCAGCGCTCCATCAGTGCCAGGAGCTTCACATCGTGGTCGCGTACTGCTTCTTCATCTGTGTCACCACAGCCTACGATCAGGACATCATCTGCGATGGGTTCAATGCCCTTGAGCCCAGCCAGTAACTCGTGCTGCTTACGTTGGTATATCTCAGGCGCCACCGAGATACCAAACTGGAGCTTGAGCCAGCGTTTCCGACCCCAGGGGGTCCAGAAGGTAGTCATGAGGCTGCTTTCTTCATCCAGCTTGCATTGAAGGAATGCATCTCGGGCATCCACCAAGGTGAAAATCCTGGCCAGCACATAGTCCTCGAATTCATCCCTGAAGTTGTCCCAATTAGTATTGCAGTCCCCTGTGAGAACCATGGGATTTGGTGGCGGAATGTTCGCTGCCATAGCAATGGAATATGAGATTTCTTTGCCTTCAGTCATCGACGTAGGTAGTGATGCTAGCTAGGCAGCTAACAACGAGGTGATCAGTGTTGTGAGTAGGAAACGGTGTGTGTTCGCATATGGAACGTAACTGCGCCTATACTGTACTTAGCTACAAAAATAACAAACGTGTGTTTTCCGAGCCACTTCTGATACCATGTTTCAGTATGATATGTTAGATAAAGGAATAACGACAGACACCAATGTCAGGTTCAATAGCCTTGTTTGTGCCTTGTACGAATGGCTACAACTGGAGTCCGGGGAACAGTCCGGCTAGTCGATTGCCTATCAACTAGACTCCGTAACAACTGTTTTTCTACAGTATTTCCCTGTTGTCATCAGACCAGTTCCAAGAGAGACAAATTATAGTGTGCACGTCTTCAATGTGATTTTCTACGTGGGGTGCCACAAGGGTCAATTCTCAGGCCAACTGTTTTTCGGTATTTCATGTCATCAGATTGAGAGGATGTGTGGGGGTCATCACTGCTCTGGTGCGCTCCATCGAGAGACGTCAGGCTGAGCTCATCAAGGTGATTGAGGAGAAGCAGAAAGCAGCAGAGAGGCAGCCTGAAGAGTTCATCAAGGAACCGGAGCAGGAAATCACTGAGCTACAGATGAGAAGCACTGAGCTGGAGCGGCTGCCACACACAGAGGAACACCTCCACCTCCTACAGGTCTCTTTCTCCATGTTGGATACAGTGTGTATTACTGGATGTTATGTTTCAAGTCTAAAGTGTTTGTACTGTTTCTTGTGGTAGAGTTTTCCATCCCTGTGCACCCCTCCACCATCCAAGGACTGGTCTGAGATCAGTGTTCACTCTGACCTAAGTTTGGGGAATGTGAGGAGTGCTGTATTTTATCTGGAGGAGATAGTGGAAACAGCAATAAACATACTGTCAATTAAAGGCCAATGTCATCTGTTGTCCTCACATGACAGTTCTAAAATCCATTGTAAGACATCAATGAATTAACCTTTTACTGCAGTGGTCTAAATCAGGGTCACTGTTAAGGGAATTTTACAATTCTTATATATACAGTGGGGAGAACAAGTATTTGATACACTGCCGATTTTGCAGGTTTCCCTACTTTCAAAGCATGTAGATGTCTGTAATTTTTATCATAGGTACACTTCAACTGTGAGAGATGGAATCTAAAACAAAAATTCAGAAAATCTCATTGTATGATTTTTAAGTAATTAATTTGCATTTTATTGCATGACATAAGTATTTGATACATAAGAAAAGCAGAACTTAATATTTGGTACAGAGACCTTTGTTTGCAATTACAGAGATCATACGTTTCCTGTAGTTCTTGACCAGGTTTGCACACACTGCAGCAGGGATTTTGGCCCACTCCTCCATACAGACCTTCTCCAGATCCTTCAGGTTTTGGGGCTGTCGCTGGGCAATACAGACTTTCAGCTCCCTCCAAAGATTTTCAATTGGGTTCAGGTCTGGAGACTGGCTAGGCCACTCCAGGACCTTGAGATGCTTCTTACGGAGCCACTCCTTAGTCGCCCTGGCTGTGTGTTTCGGGTCGTTGTCATGCTGGAAGACCCAGCCACGACCCATCTTCAATGCTCTTACTGAGGGAAGGAGGTTGTTGGCCAAGATCTCGCGATGCATGGCCCCATCCATCCTCCCCTCAATATGGTGCAGTCGTCCTGTCCCCTTTGCAGAAAAGCATCCCCAAAGAATGATGTTTCAACCTCCATGCTTTATGGTTGGGATGGTGTTCTTGGGGTTATACTCATCCTTCTTCTTCCTCCAGACATGGCGAGTGGAGTTTAGACCAAAAAGCTCTATTTTTGTCTCATCAGACCACATGACCTTCTCCCATTCCTCCTCTGGATCATCCAGGTGGTCATTGGCAAACTTCAGATGGGCCTGGACTTGCACTGGCTTGAACAGGGGGACCTTGCGTGCACTGCAGGATTTTAATCCATGACGGCGTAGTGTGTTACTAATGGTTTTCTTTGAGACTGTGGTCCCAGCTCTCTTCAGGTCATTGACCAGGTCCTGCCGTGTAGTTCTGGGCTGATCCCTCACCTTCCTCATGATCATTGATGCCCCACGAGGTGAGATCTTGCATGGAGCCCCAGACCGAGGGTGATTGACAGTCATCTTGAACTTCTTCCATTTTCTAATACTTGCGCCAACAGTTGTTGCCTTCTCACCAAGCTGCTTGCCTATTGTCCTGTAGCCCATCCCAGCCTTGTGCAGGTCTACATTTTTCCCTGATGTCCTTACACAGCTCTCTGGTCTTGGCCATTGGCCATTGTGGAGAGGTTGGAGTCTGTTTGTGTGGACAGGTGTCTTTTATACAGGTAACGAGTTCAAACAGGTGCAGTTAATACAGGTAATGAGTGGAGAACAGGAGGGCTTCTTAAAGAAAAACTAACAGGTCTGTGAGAGCCGGAATTCTCACTGGTTGGTAAGTGATCAAATAGTTATGCCAGGCAATAAAATGCTAATTAATTACTTAAAAATCATACAATGGGATTTTCTGGATTTTTGCTTTAGATTCTGTCTCTCACAGTTGAAGTGTACCTATGATAAAAAATTACAGACCTCTACATGCTCGGTAAGTAGGAAAACCTGCAAAATCGGCAGTGTATCAAATGCTTGTCCTCCCCACTGTATGTGAGAATGCTATTCATTGACTACAGCTCAACGTTCAACACCATAGTACCCTCAAAGCTCATCACTAAGCTAAGGAACCTGGGACTAAACACCTCCCTCTGCAATTGGATCCTGGACTTCCTGACGGGCCGCCCCCAGGTGGTGAGGGTAGGTAGCAACACATCTGCCACGCTGATCCTCAACACTGGAGCTCCCCAGGGGTGCGTGCTCAGTCCCCTCCTGTACTGCCTATTCAACCACGACTGCAAGGCCAGGCAAGAGTCCAACACCATCATTAAGTTTGCTGACGACACAACAGTGGTAGGCCTGAATACCGACAACGTCGAGACAGCCTATAGGGTGGAGGTCAGAGACCTGGCCGGGTGGTGCCAGAATAACAACATATCCCTCAACGTAACCAAGACTAAGGAGATGATTGTGGACCACAGGAAAAGGAGCACCGAGCACGTCCCCATTCTCATTGAGAATCGAGCAGGTTGAGAGCTTCAAATTCCTTGGTGTCCACATCAATAACAAACTAGAATGGTCCAAACACACCAAGACAGTCTTGAAGAGGGCATGACAAAGCCTATTCCCCCTCAGGACACTAAAAAGATTTGGCATGGGTCCTGAGATCCTCATAAGGTTCTACAGCTGGAACACCGAGAGCATCCTGACTGGTTGCATCACTGCCTGGTACGGCAATTGCTCGGACTACGACCTCAAGGCACTTCAGAGGGTAGTGCGTACGGCCCAGTACATCACTGGGGCAAGGCTGCCTGCCATCCAGGACCTCTACACCAGGCTGTGTCAGAGGAAGGCCCTAAAAAAGCCATCCTAGTCATAGACTGTTCTCTCTACTACCGCATGGCAAGCGGTACCAGAGTGCCAAGTCTAGGACAAAAAGGCTTCTCAACAGTTTTTACCCCCAAGCCATAAGACTCCTGAACAGGTAACCAAATGGTTACCCGGACTATTTGCATTGTGTTCCCCCCCAACCCCTCTTTTACGCTGCTGCTACTCTCTGTTTATCTTATATGCATAGTCACTTTAACTATACATCCATGTACAAACTACCTCAATTGGCCTGACCAACCAGTACTCCCGCACATTGGATAACCGGGCTATCTGCATTGTGTCCCACCACCCGCCAACCCCTCTTTTTACGCTACTGCTACTCTCTGTTCATCATATATACATAGTCACCTTAACCATACCCACATGTACATACTACCTCAATAAGCCTGACTAACCGGTGTCTGTATATTGCCTTGCTACTCTTATTTTCAAATGTCTTTTTACTGTTTTATTTCTTTACTTAGCGACACACACATACCTTTTTTTTATTTCACTATTGGTTAGAGCCTGTAAGTAAGCATTTCACTGTAAGGTCTACACCTGTTGTATTCGGCGCACGTGACAAATAAACTTGGATTTGATTTGATTTCAAATCCCACTATACCACCTTCACTATGCAATCTGGTTTCCGAGCTGGTCATGGGTGCACCTCAGCCACGCTCAAGGTCCGAAATGATATCATAAACGGCATCAATAAAAGACAGTACTGTGCAGCCGTCTTCATCGACCTGGCCAAGGCTCACAGAGATCAGAGAGATCAGTGTGTCAAATCGGAGGGCCTGTTGTCCGGACCTCTGGCAGTCTCTATGGGGGTGCCATATGGTTCGATTCTTGTGCTGACTCTTTTCTCTGTATATATATCAACAATGTTGCTCTTGCTGCGGGTGATTCCTTGATCCACCTCTACGCAGACGACACTATTCTGTATACACCTTGCCCTTCTTTGGACACTGTGTTAACAAACCTCCAAACAAGCTTCAATGCCATACAACACTCCTTCCGTGGCCTCCAAATGCTTTTAAATGCTAGTAAAACTAAATGCATCCTCTTCAACCGGTTGCTGCCCGCACCCGCCATGTGTGATGTAGCCTCTGGACACTCCTTGTAGCTGGAAGGAGAAGGTCTGTCCCGAGGACTGCTGGGTGGAGACGAAGAAACGGGAACCAGCCACGGCCGGAACACAGTTTGATGGCTGAGCAGCACAGAGCTGAGAATTTCCACATGCTGCCCTTGAGCTGTTTACCTGTGTTTGAAGAGATCATTAGTTGCTGTCATGTTTGTCATTCCTTTTGCCTTAAAGGTACACGTTGGTATAAAGAGATCGGGAGACAGGCGCAGGAATGCATAATAGGAGTTTTATTTACCCAAATTACAGTGTGCCATGTACAGGCATGGGAACGAAGACCAAACAAACACTATACAAAACACAGGGTTGAAACCCAAACAAAAGAGGGAGGAGTACCTCGAATAAATACACCGGGGCGAAACCCGTAACATACACGCACACAATGATACCCCACGGGTTGACACCCATAATCATCTGCGCAATACAAGCAGCACAGGTACTCACACGACCAATGGACATTGGAACAATAATCGACAGCCCAAGGGGAACCAAAAGGCACATTTATACAATTAAAATCAGGTAAATGGGGACCAGGTGTGCGTAATGACACAGTTCTGGAGGGATCCGTGACATAAAGGGGGAATCTGCCATTAGAACACACTTTCTTTTTTTTTTTTACTTTGAAGGGATAATCTGCTATTAGTATATACAATTTTTCACTTTTAAATTATTAATATATATCCACTGATTCTGGGCAGCAGGTAACCTAGTGGTTAGGGTGTTGGGCCAGTAACCGAAAGATGCTAGATCAAATCCCAGAGTTGACAAGGTACACATCTGTTGTTCTGCCCCTGAACAAGGCAGTTAACCCACTGTTCCTAGGCCGGCATTGTAAATAAGAATTTTCTCTTAACTGACTTGGTTAAATTAAAAACATAATTCTTGAAGAATATAACTTATAAATGCCTCACAAGCTTAGTTTAACTACCTCATCAGAACATCTTATTTTTATTTTCTTACATTGTTTGCTGCATTGTTATAAAGCATTTAGACTTTTAAAAAGCCCTATATATGTGAGATAGTGTAGTAAATGAGTTTAATTTAAACTCCCAAACATGCACTTTGCTGACTCTACTTTCTGTTTCTCTATCTCTATCTGGTTATTTTGATCAACTTTTCCACACTGTCATGGATTATATTTATGGGTAAACTGCACAGTAATGTAACAGGCACTCTTTTGCTTAATCTACTTTCTGTTTCCATGGCAGTGTGTGCAGTTTATTGTTAACATCCTTAAAATGCACTTAAAAAACATTTGATTTTGAAGAGAGAGAGAGAGACACAGAGAGAGAGAGAGAGACACACAGAGAGGGAGACAGAGAGGGAGAGAGAGAGAGAGAGAGAGAGAGAGACACACAGAGAGAGAGACAGAGAGAGAGAGAGAGAGAGAGAGAGAGAGAGAGAGAGAGAGAGAGAGAGAGAGAGGGGAGAGAGAGAGAGAGAGAGAGAGAGAGAGAGAGAGAGAGAGAGAGAGAGAAAGAGAAAGACTTTTGTTTGCAACTGTTAGACTAATGAGTACACCCTAAATCAGCTAAATGCAGACAAGAGCGTGCAAGGCTATATTAAATGTGTCACTGTCTGTCACCTTGATTACCCTAATTTGTCTCTCGACCAATGTGCACCTACGTTGCAAACTTTCATTCATAGGCTAGGTTGTAGCAACCTCATGACGGGTATACGGACGGTATAGTGCATTTTTGTTGTGGGTTTTCCAAATGTATTGCACGATTTGGCGTTGCTGTGTCAACAGAGACTTGATGACAAAGGGAATGTGTGTATCAGTGTCCATTCACTTGGTTGTTTGCTTGGTCCTTCTATCAGATAAACATGTAAAACCAGCCAGGCTTGATTCAGATTCAGGCAGGAATTCTTCTTGCGTAAGGCATTTCAAAAGTAAATACACAGTTGAAGTCAGAAGTTTACACACACTTAAGTTGGAGTCACTAAAAATTGTTTTCAACCACTCCACAAATGTTTTATTTAACAATCTATAGTTTTGGCAAGTTGGTTAGGACATCTACTTTGTGCATGGCACAAGTCATTTTTTCAACAATTGTTTACAGACAGATTATTTCACATATAATTCACTGTATCACAATTCCAGTGTGTCAGAAGTTCACATACACTAAGTTGACTGTGCCTTAAAACAGCTTGGAAAGTACCAGAAAATGATGTCATGGCTTTAGAAGCTTCTGAGTCAATTGGAGGTGTACCTGTGGATGTATTTCAAGGCCTACCTTCAAACTCAGTGTATCTTTGCTTGACATCATTGAAAAAGAAAAAAAGAAATCAGCCAAAACCTCAGAAAAAAATGGTAGACCTCCACAAGTCTGGTTCATCCTTGGGAGCAATTTCCAAACACCTGAAGGTACCACGTTCATCTGTACAAACAATAGTATGTAAGTATAAACACCATGGGATCACAGCCATCATACTGCTCAGGAAGGAGATGCGTTCTGTCTCCTAGAGATGAACGTACTTTGGTGTGAAAAGTGCAAATCAATCCCAGAACAACAGCAAATGACCTTGTGAAGATGCTGGAGGGAACAGGTAGTACAGGTAGTACAAAGATAGTACTTTTTGGAGAAATGTCCTCTGGTCTGATGAAACAAAAATAGAACTGTTTGGCCATAATGACTATCGTTATGTTTGGAGAAAGGGGGAGCCGAAGAACACCATCCCAACCGTGAAGCATCGGGGTGGCAGCATCATGTTGTGGGGGTGTTTTGGTGCAGGAGGAACTGGTGCACTTCACAAAATAGATGGCATCATAAGGCAGGAAGATGATGTGGATATATTGAAGCAACATCTCAAGGCATCAGTCACGAAGTTAAAGCTTGGTCGCAAATGGGTCTTCCAAATGGACAATGACCCCAAGCATATTTCCAAAATTGTGGCAAAATAGCTTAAGTACAACAAAGTCAAGAGGCCATCACAAAGCCCTGACCTCCATCCTATAGAACATTTGTGGGCAGAACTGAAAAAGTGTGTGCGAGCAAGGAGACCTGACTCAGTTACACCAGCTCTGTCAGGATGAATGGGCAAAAATTCACCCAACTTATTGTGGGAAGCTAGTGGAAGGCTACCCGAAACGTTTGACCCAAGTTAAACAATTTAAAGACAATGCAGCCAAATACTAATTGAGTGTATGTAAACTTCTGACCCAGTGGGAATGTGATGAAATAAATAAAAGCTGAAATAAGCCATTCTCTCTACTATTATTCTGACATTTCACATCCTTAAAATAAAGTGGTGGTCCTATCTGACCTAAGACAGGGAATTATTACTCTGATTAAATGTCAGGAATTGGAAAAGAAAAAATAAATGTTAGGAATTGTTTAAAACCTCTCTGGGATATTCGGGAGGCAAGCGTCTCACCTCAACAACGTTCATCTCGTTTATCATTGGAAAATAAAAAAAGAAATCAGCCAAAACTTCAGAAAAAAAATTGTAGACCTCCACAAGTCTGGTTCGTCCTTGGAGTCATTTCCAAACGCCTGAAGGTACCACGTTCATCTGTACAAACAATAGTACGCAAGTATAAACACCGTGGAACTGGGAATGTAATGAAAGAAATAAAAGCTGAAATAAGCCATTCTCTCTACTATTATTCTGACATTTCACATCCTTAAAATAAAGTGGTGATCCTAACTGACCTAAGACAGGGAAATTTTTACTCTGATTAAATGTCAGGAGTTGTGAAAAACTGAGTTTAAAACATCTCTGGGATATTCAGGATGCAAGCATCCCACCTCAACAACGTTAATCATGTTCATCATTGGAAAAGAAAAACAGAAATGTCAGGAATTGTGAAAAACTGAGTTTAAAACCTCTCTGGGATATCCGGGATGCAAGCGTCCCACCTCAACAACAGCCAGGGAAATTGCGGGTGCCAAATTCAAAACAACAGAAATCCCATACTTAAAATTCCTCAAACATACAAGTATTTTACACCATTTTAAACATAAACTTGTTGTAAATCCAGCCACAGTGTCCTATTTCAAAAAGGCTTTACGACGAAAGCACACCAAACGATTATGTTAGGTCAGTACCTATTCACAGAAAAACACAGCCATTTTTCCAGCCAAAGAGAGGAGTCACAAAAAGCAGAAATAGAGATAAAATGAATCACTAACCTTTGATGATCTTCATCAGATGACACTCATAGGACTTCATGTTACACAATACATGTATGTTTTGTTCGATAAAGTTCATATTTATATCCAAAAATCTCAGTTTACATTGGCACGTTTAACATAAATCTTCAATAATGTTTCAACCGGAGAATTCCTTTGTCTGTAGAAATATGCAGCTAACTCTCACGTGATCAGCTCATGGCACTCTGCCAGACCCCTGACTCAATTATTGAAACAGCTCTCATTCCCCCCTCCTTCACAGTAGAAGCCTCGAACAAGGTTCTAAAGACTGTTGGCATCTAGTGGAAGCCTTAGGAAGTGCAATATGACCCCAAAGACACTGTATATTCGATAGGCAATGACTTGAAAAACTACAAACCTCAGATTTCCCACTTCCTGGTGGATTTTTTCTCAGGTTTTTGCCTGCCATATGAGTCCTGTTATACTCACAGACATCATTCAAACAGTTTTAGAAACTTCAGAGTGTTTTCTATCCAAATCTACTAATTATATGCATATTCTAGCTTTTAATCTACTAATTATATGCATATTCTAGCTTTTAGGACTGAGTAGCAGGCAGTTTACTCTGGGCACCTTTTTATCCAAGCTACTCAATACTTCCCCCCAGTCCCAAAGAAGTTAAATGTATTTAGCTAAGGTGTATGTGAAGTTCGGACTTCAACTGTATATGTGGAAACAATGTAGCTTTTAATGCTTCATAGTTCATGACCTACTTAAAAAATTCACAATGCGGAAATCGCTACGCCATTTCCTGGTTGCTAAAATTCAAATAATTCCAGTTTATGTGGCAAAACAAGCAAGTATAGTGTATAGCTTTCAAACTCAACTCTGTACCTCGAAGCCAGTTCCACTAAATGTTTTAATTGTTACGCTCTAATCAGGGACTGATTTAGATCTGGGACACCAGGTTTGTGTAATTAATTAATACAGATATGCATCTGCTGGTCACAGATACTGTACCTTAAAAAAAAGGAGGGGTGTGGATCAGAAAACCAATTATTATCTGGTATGACCACCATTTGCCTCATGCAGCGCAACACGTCTCCTTTGCTTGGAGTTGATCAGGGTGTTGATTGTGGCCTGTGGAATGTTGTCCTACTCCTCTTCAATAACTATGCAAAGTTGCTGGATTTTGCCGGGAACTGGAACACGGTGTCGTACAAGTCGATACAGAGCATCCCAAACATGGATGACATGTCTGGTGATATGCAGGCCATGGAAGAAATGGGACGTTTTCAGCTTCCAGGAATTGTGTACAGATCCTTGCGACATGGGGCCATGCATCATCATGCTGAAACATGAGGTGATGGCTACAAATGAATGGCACAACAATGGTCCTCAGGAGCTTGTCACTGTATCCCTGTGCATAGATTATGCCTGCCCATACCATAACCCCCCCCCCACAACGTTGACATCAGCAAACGACAGCATCTGCCCGGTACTGTTGAAACCAGCGTTCATCCATGAAGAGCACACTTCTCAATCACGCCAGTGGCCATCAAAGGTGAACATTTGCCGAACTGCAGTCAGATCAATGATGATGAGCACACAAATTAGCTTCCCTGAGACGGTTTCTGACAGTTTGTGCAGAAAGTCTTCAGTTGTCCCAGAGATGGATTATTTTGACAAAGGAGAAATGCTCAAAACAGGGATGTAAACAAATTTGTGCACAAAATTTAAGAGAAAAAGCTAAATATCATCAACAACAAGCTACTTTGGGTAGCTTTTTCTACTAGCTAAATATCATCAACAACAAGCTATTTTGGGTAGCTTTTTCTACTAGCTAAATATCATCAACAACAAGCTATTTTGGGTAGCTTTTTCTACTAGCTAAATATCATCAACAACAAGCTATTTTGGGTAGCTTTTTCTACTAGCTAAATATCATCAACAACAAGCTATTTTGGGTAGCTTTTTCTACTAGCTAAATATTGTTTTTTTTTTTTAATTTATTTTTATTATAGAATTATTGTGAAAATAGGATTTCATCCTGCAAATTTTCAAATAAATAAGTGAACTATAAGAAATTAAATATCGATTTGCTTTTACTTGATTGAAATTGGATTAACCACAAGAAATGTTCTATAATACTTTTGAAATTAAACTAACTATCAAGAAATTGTTAAACTGACTATCCACTAACCTTAACCCTAACCCCTAACCTATCCCTGGCCCCTAACCATAACTCTAACCCTAACCGCAAACCTTTGCCCTAACCCAAACAAGTTGTTGGATTTAAGCATAGTTAGTTAGTTTATTGATATTGAATATTACACCCTAACTAGTATTAAAAAAAAATAAAAAAAATACATAATAATGATTATTACATATTTATTTATTGAACAAAAACGTACTAATTTACTAACTATTTTTGAGTCCTTAAAACACAGCAATGTTTAATGTTTCAGCCTATTCTACACCCTCCAACATAATCAGTCAATGGGGAGCAGGTTGAAGTTGCACTTAGCCACTGATCTTGGGTCAGTTCTGCCTCTACCCCACTAATGGTTGAGGTTAGGAATGTAAAACCAACCAGACTTGATTCAGAGTCAGACTGGACTCTGCTTTTTCATGTACCATCTCCCCTTTGATGTTCAGTCCGATACTGTTAGTTTGGTTTTGGTAGTACTACTACAGCCTAGTTCCTTAAATGATTTCCAAAGCTTTTTAGGGTCATTTTTGTTCTCAATGATGTTCTCAGCAAAGTAACCCCTCTTAGCCTCATCCATCCTGCTCTGTGCTTCATCCATCCTCCTCTGTGCTTCATCCATCCTCCTCTGTGCTTCATCCATCCTCCTCTGTGCTTCATCCATCCTCCTCTGTGCTTCATCCATGCTCCTCTGTGCTTCATCCATCCTGCTCTGTGCTTAATTTCTGTGACGTTTATATAGGACAAAATCATGCTGCTCTTGAGAGTTCTTACATTTTTTAAAGGCCTTATTCCTTACTTGGATAGATTCAAAGAATCTCATGATTAAACCAATGGCTAGATCTCTGCTTTACCCTGACCCGTCTAATGGGAGCCATCACATTCACCACATCAAGGAATCTACATTTAAAGGCTTCCCAGGCACTGTCTACCCCTACACTATCTATCACAGGTGACCAGTCAATTTTACCCACTTCCTCCCTAAACCTTTCTACACAGTATTTTTTGAGTTCTCTGATCCTAACGGTTTTGTGACACTTAAATATATCTTTAAAAATCCTTGTGCAAAATGTAATATAATTGCACATACTTTACTGTAGCCCCCCTATATTACCTATAATTATTAAAACATCTCAATTAAAATTATGTTAGACAAACAATTAACTACTGCAACAGTTTAAAATTGAAGTTTCTGAAGTCAATCTACTGTAACAGTTTAACATGAACATTTATTGTCTTTTCACAGCTGTGGATCCTTGCCATGGTACACTCAAAAACATGTCAAACAAGTGTGTGTTTGTGTGCATGAGTGTGTGTGTGTTTATGTGCATGAGTGTGTGTGTGTTTGTGTGCATGAGTGTGTGTGTTTATGTGCATGAGTGTGTGTGTGTTTGTGTGCATGAGTGTGTGTGTGTTTGTGTGCATGAGTGTGTGTGTGTTTATGTGCATGAGTGTGTGTGTGTTTGTGCATGAGTGCATGAGTGTGTGTGTGTTTATGTGCATGAGTGTGTGTGTGTTTGTGTGCATTTGTGTGTTTGTGTGCATGAGTGTGTGTGTGTTTATGTGCATGAGTGTGTGTGTGTTTATGTGCATGAGTGTGTGTGTGTTTATGTGCATGAGTGTGTGTGTGTGTTTATGTGCATGAGTGTGTGTGTGTTTGTGTGCATGAGTGTGTGTGTGTTTATGTGCGTGTAAACGATGAAGTGGGACTGCCAAGCTTTGATTCACACTCAGTGGAATAGGACTGTCATGCGGTGGGTAACTGGTGCAGTGAATCAGGCGCAGGAGAGCAGAGATGAGTGTACAAGATATTAATTCCACGACAGCACCAGTATACAGACAATACTAAAGGTGCGGAGAAATATCGGTCACTCGAAAATAACGGGCTAAAATACATAACCCGGCAAACATAACCAGCCGACAAGAACCGACATGAACAGTGGTTCACTACGACAACCACAGCTTCTAATGCGACAACCACAACTACGACAACCAAAGCCTCTAACTTGACATCAACTACACAACTAATAACTCAACAGATGAGCACTACACCTCAAACCGCTGTACAGTCAACAACTAATAGTGGACCTGGTAAGTGTGATTTATTCTGCCTTGCCCTGCCTTGCCTGCCTTGCCTGCCTGCCTGCCTGCCTGCCTGACTGACTCTGGTCTCTACAGGACATAAGTTTGTACTCAGGATGAAATTCACCTCGAGGACAAAGCTAACCAAATCGGAGATCTTCAAGCAGGTGAGAGTCACAGTAAAACATATAATTTTATAATAAATTATGAATAATCCATCTCCCAAAATGATTATAGGATGAGGAAAAACCTCACTCAACGGGATGTAAGTGTAAGATTGTTAAACAAATAAGGATATTGAATAAAGATGGAAAGTAAAGTGAATGAGGGGGAAGGAGCGTGAAGAGGAGAGAGAAAGTAGCAATAACAAATGTACTAAATGATGTAACCCCTGTGTTAATTCCAGCTCCGTGAAGAACCAGTCAGACGAGGGCTGCCAGGGGACTTTACACTGTGATTGAGAATCATTCAGAGCTAGTTGACAGGGGGAGGAGGAGGAGGACACCTGAGAGAAAACACAGAGAGAACAGAATGCAAACCTGATCACAAAGATATCTTACACAAATACTTTACAATAGATTATCTTCCAGATTACGTTTTTTAGTTGTTGGAAAATGCATTAACCATAATTCATGTTCTGTAATAACTTTGAAATGAAACCATATAGGTTGATGACTACATTTTACCTAGAATTGTGTGTTTATTATAGATAGAAATTAGATTCTGACAAATCATGGAAAACGATGTTGCATCTTTTGAAAATGAAAGGTTTTGTTCTTCTGAATATCTGTGTGTCAGACCTTTCTGGCGTGGAGAGGGTTAAAAGATGGGGAGGCAGACACAATATCATACATACAGCCCTGTAGAAAGGGGAGGGGCTAAACTTTACCCAGCATTTGATTGACACACAGTGGAACCTGATTAACTCTACATTGCCAATGGAGAGGTCAACATCCTTTCAGCCATGTTAAGTAACATAACACAGGGATGCAGGAGACAGAATTTCTGCTATTCAGTTATGTGTTATCAGCTTTAATCTAAAACATTGGGTTGTCTGTCACTGGACTCTGGTTTCCCATAGTTCAGAGTATGATTCAAGATGTCACTGGACTCTGGTTTCCCATAGTTCAGAGTATGATTCATTGATGATGTCACTGGACGCTGGTTTCCAATAATTCCGAGTATGAGTCATGATGTCACTAGACGCTGGTTTCCCATAGTTCAGAGTATGATCCATGATGTCACTGGACACTGGTTTCCCATAGTTCAGAGTATGATCCATGATGTCACTGGACACTGGTTTCCCATAGTTCAGAGTATGATCCATGATGTCACTGGACACTGGTTTCCCATAGTTCAGAGTATGATTCATGATGTCACTGGACACTGGTTTCCCATAGTTCCGAGTATGATTCATGATGTCACTGGACACTGGTTTCCCATAGTTCCGAGTATGATCCATGATGTCACTGGACGCTGGTTTCCCATAGTTCAGAGTATGATTCATGATGACTCTGGTTTCCCATAGTTCCGAGTATGATCCATGATGTCACTGGACGCTGGTTTCCCAAAGTTCCGAGAATGATTCATGATGACTCTGGTTTCCCATAGTTCCGAGTATGATCCATGATGTCACTGGACACTGGTTTCCCATAGTTCAGAGTATGATTCATGATGTCACTGGACGCTGGTTTCCCATAGTTCAGAGTATGATTCATGATGACACTGGACGCTGGTTTCCCATAGTTCAGAGTATGATTCATTGATGACTCTTTGGACTTTGACCGATTCTTTCACAGGCAGCTGATAAGACACTATGGCTGTATTCACTAAGAAGCAAACAGAAGAAAACAGGGATGGACTAAGGTGAACTTGTCCAATAAGAAACGTTAGTTTTCTTGCAAAAGGTTTTGCTATTGTGTGCACTAATGAACAGAATTTTAAGGTCATGGCTTGTTGTAAAAGTAGCCACATGCATGTGAGCTATGACTGAGTTTGAGTTAACTCTTTGATTTACTTTCTCTGCTTTATTTAGGATTAGAAGTTTTAGATATTTTGTCCATAGTGTTTAATGTAGGAGTAGAAGACATTTTTGATATTTGTCTATATTGTTTCATATAGAATTATAAGACGCTTTACATATTTGTCCATAGTGTTTTATTAATTAAGCAATCAGGTCTGAGGGGGTGTGGGAAATGGCCAATATTCCATAGCTAAGGGCTGTTCTTAGGCACCCTGCAACACGAAGTGTCTGGATACAGCCCTTAGCCGTGGTATATTGGCCATATTACACAACCCCTGAGGTGCTTTATAGCTGTTATAAACTGGTTACCAACGTAATTAGAGCAGTAAAAATACATGTTTTGTCATACCTGTGGTAAACAGTTGCATTCAGGGCTCGACCCACCCAGTTTATAAATAGGATTAGAAGACATTTCAGATATTTATCCATAGTGTTTTATATCGAATTAGAAGACATTTTAGATATTTGTCCATAGTGTTTTATATCGAATTAGAAGACATTTTAGATATTTATCCATAGTGTTTTATGTAGGATTAGAAGACATTTTAGATATTTATCCATAGTGTTTTATATCGAATTAGAAGACATTTTAGATATTTGTCCATAGTGTTTTATATCGAATTAGAAGACATTTTAGATATTTATCCATAGTGTTTTATGTAGGATTAGAAGACATTTTAGATATTTGTCCATAGTGTTTTATGTAGGATTAGAAGACATTTTAGATATTTATCCATAGTGTTTTATATCGAATTAGAAGACATTTTAGATATTTGTCCATAGTGTTTTATGTAGGATTAGAAGACATTTTAGATATTTATCCATAGTGTTTTATATCGAATGAGAAGACATTTTAGATATTTGTCCAGTGTTAAAATTAGGGAGTTGTTTTCAATTTCATTTACAGTGGAAATTAATTTCAAAGACATTGCCTTGTTTTAGCTGTCACTCTGAAACGGTGTTCCATTCTTTACATGTTTCAACCTGAAGACATGGCTTCTCCCAGTGGTCTATTATCTGAAGAGCAGTTCCAGTGCTCTGTCTGTCTGGATGTCTTCACGGAGCCTGTTTCCATCCTATCTGGCCACAGTTTCTGTCTGGCCTGTATTAAGAGACATTAGGGAAAGCAGTGATGTTGTCCCAAATGTAAGAGTGTGATTAAAGATGCCCTGATATCCTAGAGAACTAATTCACTAAAGAAATGAAAAGACTGAAAATGTTTGATCTAGTACCAAATCTGGAGGTGTGCCCTAGGATGTCTGCATGGGAAGAAGCTCAAGGCCCTGAAGTCCTTTTCCTGTGAGATTCACCTGCAGCCTCATCAGAGAGTTGCTATGCTGAAGGTCCACAAGCTGATCAACCATGTGGAGGAGAGGATGTGTAAGAAGCACGAGAGACTCCTGGAGCTGTTCTGTTGGAGCGACCAGGCGCGTGTGTGCGCTGTGGATGGACACGGACCACAGAACTCACAACATTGTTCTAGCAGAGAGACAAGAGAGTAAAACCATGTCAGTAATGTTCTCAAGATCAAACACATCGTAAAACTTAACAGAGTGAGTTCTTATGATAAGCATCTTGTATCTTGTTGATCTATTGTTACCGGTTCAGTTCCATTGGCTCAACAGAATGTGACTGTTTTTCTACAGTATATCCTTGGTGTCGTCAGACCAGTTCCAAGAAAGACATAAAGGAAAGCGTATACGTCTTCAATGTGATTTTCTAGGTGGGGTTACACAAGGTTCAATTTTCAGACCAACTGTTGTGTTTTATTTTTGCCTCAGAAACCACTCTGTCAATCCATGTTTTTGGAGCAGAAGAGAAAGGGTAATGCAGGGTTTCCCCAAGGGTTCTGCCTGGGTGCACCTTTTGGTTTCTGCACTAGCACTACACAGCTGATTTAACTGATCAACTAGTCTTGGCAAAAACCAAAACGTGCACCCCTTGGGGTCCTGAGGACTGAGTTTGGGAAACAGTGGGGTAATGCGACTATACAAACCAATCATATCAATATCTCATGTCCTGTATCCTTCAGTGATGTGTAGTGATTCTGAGGCTGGCCAGGGTTAGTATAGGAATAGGTGGGAGAGGGGGAAGGAGAGGGGGAAGAAGAGGGGAAGGAGAGGTGGAAGGATAGGGTGAAGGTGAGAGGAGGAAGGAAGGAGATGAGGAAGGAGAGGGGGAAGAAGAGGGGGAAGGAGAGGCAGAAGGAGAGGGGGAAGTAGATGAGGAAGAAGAGGAGGAAGAAGAGGAGAAGGGAGAAGGAGAGTGGGAAGGAGATGGGGAAGGAGAGGAGGAAAGCGAGGGGGAAGGTGAGGGTGAGGACAGGAGGAAGAGAAGAGGAAGAAGGAGAAAGGGAAGGAGGAGAGGAGAAAGGAGAGGAGGAAGGAGAGGGGGAAGGAGGGGAGGAAGGAGGGGGGAAGGAGGGGAGGAAGGAGAGGAGGATGGAGAAGAGGAGGAGTAGAGGGGGAAGGAGAGGAGGGTGTAGAGGGGGAAGGAGAGGAGGGTGGAGAGGAGGAAAGCGATGGGAGGAGAGGGTGAAAGACAGGAGAAAGAGAAGAGGAAGGAGATGAGGAAGGAGAAGAGGAGAAGGAGGAAGGAGAGGGGGAAGGAGAGGAGGAAAGCAATGGGGAAGGTGAGGAGAGGAGGAAGAGAAGAGGAAGGATTTGAGGAAGGAGTTGAGGAATGAGATGAGGAAGGAGTTGAGGAAGGAGAGGGGGAGAGGAGGAAGAGAGAATGAAGAAGGAGAGGAGGAAGGAGGAGGAAGGAGAGGAGGAGAGGAGAAGGGAAAGGAAAGGAGAGGAGAGGAGGAGAGGAGAAGGGAAAGGAGAGGAGGAAGGAGAGGAGGAAGTAGAAGAGGAGGGGAGGAGGAAGGTGAGGAGTGAGGAGAGGGGGAAGGAGAGGAAGAAGGAGAGGGCGATGGGAAAGAGAGGAAGAAGGAGAGGGCGATGGAAAGGGGGAAGGAGAGGAGAAGGGAGAGGAGGAGGAGAGGGGGAAGGAGAGGGGAAAGAAGATGGGGAGGAGAGGAGGAAGGACAGGGGGAATGAGAGGAGGAGGAGAGGAGGAAGGACAGGGGGAGGAGAGGAGGCAGGGGAGGAGGAGGAGAGGAGGAACGAGAGGGGGAGGAGAGGGGGAAGGAAAGTAGGAGGAGAAGAGGTCACCCAGGAGAAGTTCAATGTGCTGCAAGAGGTGGGGGACTCTACCTCGTTCATCTTTCTTTCACATCATCATGATAAACTCATCTACTCTACCATGTCCCTATTTCCCTCCCACTCTCGTTTCCCTATCTCTCTCTTGCTCTTTCTCCCATCTCTCTCACTTTCTATTTTTCCCTTCCCCCTCTCTTTCGTCATCTCTAGGCTTATGATGCTCAATTGGAAGTGGTAAGATAAACCTTCAGTAAAACTATGAACAATCAATCAATCAACAACATCAAATAACTTGTATTGACCGTCCGTATGTTTCCATTTGTCCACTAAAGGGTCAAAGATCACTGAAGGAGAGGCAGAGAAGGTAGAGGAGCTGAGTGAAGAGCTGAAATAGGAGAGACTGAGAGCTCTGACACTGGAGGGACAGCTCACTACTGCCACCATCTCACCGCAAGCCCTGGAGGAGGTACTGCAACTAGTTTGCACACGGGTGGACGGAGTAGGTAGACGTTTACCCTACCAATGAATATAGAGCCAGATACTTATATGTATATTCTATTGTATTCTATTTCAGTTATATTTTATTCTACTCTACTCAGTTCCTGGAGAGTGTCAGATCTGGAAGGAGAAAGAAATTTACTGAAGGTCAGTTATGATACACTACACCAGATAGGTGAGTATTAGTGGAAGACGTTGCTTTGAGACAATGTGTTGAAAGTATGTGAAACTTTTTAATGATTAACTATGGACTAGCAGCTGTATATGTCTGTCTCTTCTTCTTCTCTCTCTCACACACACACACACACACACACACACACACACACACACACACACACACACACACACACACACACACACAGCACCCTATCTACACACACACAGCACCCTATCCACACACACACAGCACCCTATCCACACACACACAGCACCCTATCCACACACACACAGCACCCTATCCACACACACACAGCACCCTACCACACACACACACACACACACACACACACCCTATCTACCACACACACACACCACCCTATCTACACACACACACACACACACCACACTACACACACACACACACACACAGCACCCTATCTACACACAGTCATACACAAGATGAACAAAACATAGCCAAAGACTCCAGCCACCCTAGTCATAGGCTGTTCTCTCTGCTACCGCACGTCAAGCTGTACCAGAGCACAAAGTCTAGGCTCCTTAACAGCTTCTATCCCCAAGTCATAAGACTGCCGAACAGCTAACCAAATGGCTGCACGGACTATTTGCATTGCCTCCCCCTACCCTCCACCCCCATCTTTTACACTGCTGCTACTCTCTGTTTATTATCTATGCATAGTCACTTAACTCTACCTACATGTAGATATTACCGAAAATATCTCTAGTGTGCAATAGGTGGCCACTTTGAAAAATCTCACATTTAAAATACATTTTGATTTGTTTTACATTTTCTTGGTTAGTACATGATTCCATATGTGTTATTTCATAGTTTTACAAAGTAGAAAATAGTCCAAATAAAGAAAAACCCTGGAATGAGTAGGGGTGTCCAAACCTTTGACTAGTACTGTATGTAGTTGAAGTCGGAAGTTTACATACACTTAGGTTGGAGACATTAAAACTCATATTTCAACCACTCCACAAATTTCCTGTTTACAAACTATAGTTTTGGCAAGTCGTTTAGGACATCTACTTTGTGCATGACACAAGTCATTTTTTCAACAATTGTTTACAGACAGATTATTGCACTTATACAATTCACTGTATCACAATTCCAGTGGGTCAGAAGTTTACATACACTAAGTTGACTGTGCCTTTCAACAGCTTGGAAAATTAGTTTGGTTAGGTTCATCCTAACCAAACGCCTGAAGGTACCACGTTCATCTGTACAAACAATAGTACGCAAGTATAAACACCATGGGACCACGAAGCCGTCATACCGCTCAGGAAGTATACGCGTTCTGTCTCCTAGAGATGAACGTACTTTGGTGCGAAAAGTGCAAATCAATCCCAGAACTACAGCAAAGGACCTTGTAAAGATGCTGGAGGAAACAGGTACAAAAGTATCTATATCCACAGTAAAACAAGTCCTTTATCGACATAACCTGAAAGGCCGCTCAGCAAGGAAGAAGCCACTGCTCCAAAACCGCCATAAAAAAGCCAGACTACGGTTTGCAACTGCACATGGGGACAAAGATCGTACTTTTTGGAGAAATGTCCTCTGGTCTGATGAAACAAAAATAGAACTGTTTGGCCATAATGACCATCGTTATGTTTGGAGGAAAAAGGGGGAGGCTTCCAAAGAACACCATCCCAAAAGTAAAGCACGGGGGTGGCAGCATCATGTTGTGGGGGTGCTTTGCTGCAGGAGGAACTGGTGCACTTCACAAAATAGATGGCATCATGAGGAAGGAAAATGATGTATATATATATATATTGAAGCAACATCTCAAGACATCAGTCAGGAAGTTAAAGCTTGGTCGCAAATGGGTCTTCCAAATGGACAATGACCCCAAGCATATTTCCAAAGTTGTGGCAAAATGGCTTAAGGACAACAAAGTCAAGGTATTGGAGTGACCATCACAAAGCCCTGACCTCCATCCTATAGAACATCTGTGGAAGAATTGAAAAAGAGTGTGCGAGCAAGGAGGCCTACAAACCTGACTCAGTTACACCAGCTCTGTCAGCTCTGTCGGGAGCAACTTATTGTGGGAAGCTTGTGGAAGGCTACCCAAAACGTTTGACCAATGTTAAACAATTTAAAGGCAATGCTACAAAATACTAATTGAGTGTATGTAAACTTCTGACCCACTGGGAATGTGATGAAAGATTTCAAATCAGAAATAAATCATTCTCTCTACTATTATTCTGACATTTCACATTCTTAAAATAAAGTGGTGATCCTAACTGAACTAAGACAGGGAATTTTTACTAGGATTAAATGTCAGGAATTTAAATGTATTTGGCTAAGGTGTATGTAAACTTCTGACTTCAACTGTATATACTATACATAAATACATATATTTTGTCATTTTTTATTTTTACTTCAGTTATTATTATTTTTTTTAATCTTAAAACTGCATTGTTGGTTAAGGGCTTGTAAGTAAGCTTTTCACAACCTGTTATATTCAGCACATGTGACAAATAACATTTGATTTGATTTGAGAAGGTGGACTGAGCAAGGGAGCTGGAAAAAGAGAGGGAGAGATGGATGGATATTCAACAGCTTGAGGAGATGCTGCGAGTGCAGAGTGGGGAGAGAAGGAGGCTGGAGGAGGAGAGAGGGAGACTGGAGAAGGAGAGGCTGGAGGGGAGACTGGAGAAGGAGGGAGCTGGAGGAGGAGGGAGGCTGGAGGAGGAGGAGAGGGAGGGAGGCTGGAGGAGGAGAGAGGGAGGGAAGCTGGAGGAGGAGAGGGAGGCTGGAGGAGGAGAGAGGGAGACTGGAGGCTGAGAGGAGGCTGGAGGAGGAGAGAGGGAGGCTGGAGGAGGAGAGAGGAGGCTGGAGGAGGAGAGAGGGAGGCTGGAGGAGGAGAGGAGAGAGGAAGGCTGGAGGGAGGAGAGGAGGCTGGAGGAGGAGAGAGGAGGCTGGAGGAGGAGAGAGGGAAGACTGGAGGAGGAGGAGAGGAGGAAGGCTGGAGGAGGAGAGGGGGAGGCTGGAGGCTGGAGGAGAAGAGAGAGGAGGCTGGAGGAGGAGAGATGAAGGCTGGAGGAGGAGAGAGGGAGGCTGGAGGAGGAGAGAGGAGGCTGGAGGAGGAGGCTGGAGGAGAAGAGGGAGGCTGGAGGAGGAGAGAGGGAGGCTGGAGGAGGAGAGAGGAAGGCTGGAGGAGGAGAGAGGGAGGCTGGAGGAGGAGGAGAGGAAGGCTGGAGGAGGAGAGAGGGGAGGCTGGAGGAGGAGAGAGGAAGACTGGAGGAGGAGGAGAGGAGGCTGGAGGAGGAGAGGAGGAGAAGACGGAGGCTGGAGGAGGAGAGAGGAAGGCTGGAGGAGGAGAGAGGGAGGCTGGAGGAGGAGAGAGGAAGGCTGGAGGAGGAGAGAGGGAGGCTGGAGGAGGAGAAAGAAAGGTTATGAATGGACAAAGAGCGGATAGAGCAGGGATGGGCAACTGGTGGTCCGCAAGAATGTCATGGCAAAATGTGTAAAATTGCAGGAAATTAACTCTAAAACTCTAAGCAAATGTTTCCCTCTTCTGTCAAAAGAGGGGCAGATACAATGTTTTGCTCGCAAGGTGGGGCGGAAAAATTTTGCTTACGACCACCAAAAGGTTAAGGTCGGCATTTGTGGGTGTGGATGTGGGTGGGCAGATCACTGCAGCCTCTCATGATGAGTTCAGATTTTTTGTGTCTCCCACCCCCATTAAAGTTGCCCATCCCTGGGATTGAGGAACAACAGGAGAGAGAGAGGGGTAAGAATCTAACCTCTTGAGTATCTAAATATGTTGTATCATATTCATGATCAAATTTCCCCATTACAAATGCAATAAAAAATTCTTATTGTCAGTCTGTTGTATTCTATTCACTTTGACAGAATCTGTTGAGTCGATAAGAGGTAAGCATGATTGCATGGAGCAGGAAGAGTTACAGCACAGACAGGAAGTGACAGCACTGCAAGAGGGACTCAAAGATCAGAGGTCATGACTGTCATAAACATTAATATGAACAAAAAATACAAATAATAATACATTATAATAATAATAATTACATTAATTAGGATCACAATGTTCTCAGTTTCTGATGTCTTTCTGCCCTTCTTTTGCTCACTTTCTCAGGAGTTTGACATGAGTGTTGAGGACCTCTGTGAAGCCATCACACAGACAAAGGTTGGTCCCTTCTCAGATCATTTAAATAACGACATTACAACAACAGAACAGTTCCTGTTAACATGATTCACTTTCTCTTTTGTTATGCATCTCGTAATCCCTCTTGTAGGCCTTCAGGCTACAGCAGGAGGGACGTGAGGGCCTGCGCTTCCCAGGGGTTGATAGGAAGCTGGAGAAGTCTTCCAGAGAGCTGAGGGACCCCAAGGCATCCCAGGTAGAGACTGTGTTAGAACTACAGAAGACTAGAGACCTACTGTTACTGCAGCACCGCATAAATAATTACCTGCAGGTAGGCCTAAACACACACACACACACACACAGAGACACAGGCGTGCACGCATCACAGGAGGTTGGGGAGGACAGGCTCCTGGTAATAACTGGAGCGGGAAGAGTGGAAGGGTATCAAATACATCACACACATGGGTTCCATGTGTTTGATGCCATTCCATCAGCTCCTTTCCAGACATTATTAGGAGCTGTCCGCCCCTCAGCAGTCCCCAAACGTTTGGACACACCTACTTTTCTTTATTTGTATTATTTTCTAAATTGTAGAATAATAGTGAAGACATCAAAACTATTAAATAACACATATGGAATCATGTCGTAACCAGAGTTAAACAAATCAAAATATATTTAATATTTGAGATGATTAAAAGTAGCCACCCTTTGCCTTGATGGCAGCTTTGAACACGCTTGGCATTCTTGCAACCAGCTTCACCTGGCATGCTTTTCCAACAGTCTTGAAGGAGTTCACACATATGTTGAGCACTTGTTAGCTGCTTTTCCTTCACTCTGCAGTCCAACTCATCACAAATAGACCCGCTCTCGGCCAAATTCACAATCACATAGCAAATCCCAATCTCATGCGGTGAATGGTTTGCGAAAGGAAATCATCGGAATCAAACATTAGCCACATGTTGGTGCCTTTTCAACCTAAAAATTCTCAGTATTTCATCAAACTATACAGAACCCATTTTTCTAATGTTACTCTAATGCAAGTTGAAAATACTTCTATGTTGATAGGTTTCTCTCAATGCAGGTGGAATCGAATTCCCTCTCTTGCTCGCTAGCTAGCTAGCTAGCCTAGCTAAACTAACATTACCGGCAATACAGGTGCACATTGATTTTGCAATTAATTAGCTCATTAGCATGCAAATGACTAGTCATATTTTCTATAAAATCAAAGATGAGGATTGTTGTGGCAGAGTAAGATTAATCTCATCCAAAATTGCGTAGATATCTATCCAAACTGCTCTGGAAAATCAATTTGTCAGCATTTTAAAACATTTTTGCGACAGAAACTGAAATAATAGGTTTTCTAGCTAGCTAACGATCGCTAGAAGCCAGCTAATAATTTGATAATTTGGACATTAGATTATTCAGACCAGGGCCAAGGGGAGAGCGTCCTGGTCAAGACAGGTCTGATTTCACCCACCTGTCTAGCTGCATATCTTAATTTTGACCTGGCTGATAGCTCTGGTCCAGTGCGTTAGTGCACATTATTTCACTATTAGAGCTGACTGAGATGTCTATCAAACAGTTATCACAATATTTGGTAGCTAACTACATAGTCTGAAAAAGGTGCAATGAGCTGCAAGATAGCCTTTTGACCTAGTAATGTTGTGTTAACTTAGTGGGGATTTGCAACAATTGGAGCTGATTGGAGACCATTAGCCAGAGCATTAGCCTACTTCCAGAAATTAACATGACCACATGATCCTAATCATTATAATAACTCAATTTAGTCAAACTGTGACTTCAATCAATGTTTACACAGTTGAAATGAGTCTCTGTAGGCCAGCGTTTCCAAAACGTTTTGCCCTAACGCTACACAGGTGATTGAAATAACCAATTCATCATCAAGCTTTGATTATTTGAATCAGCTACGTGGTGCTAGGGGAAAAAACAAACACGCACCCATTGGGGTCCCCAGGACCAAGTTTGGGAAACACTGCTCTAGGGCAGGCCGACACTCCCACCTATTGGGGGGCTAATCAGTAACCAATAATCAAATTGCCTGTACTTGTCTGTGATGACCAGTGGGAGACCATGCAGGCTGTGAGCCAGCAGCAGTCAAGTTTGTTGTTGTCCTGGGGTGTCCAAATCAACACCATGTATGTCAGTGGTTCAATCGTTCATATCTCTAGACCAGGCATGGCCAACTCCAAGAAGCACTACGCCCCATACAGACACCAGACTCCACAAGTACCACAGATACTGACTTTAGTTCTGGAAAGCTCTTCTACTGTAGTTCTGGATAGCTTTTCTACAGTAGTTCTGGATGGCTCTTCTACTGTAGTTCTGGATAGCTTTTCTACAGTAGTTCTGGATGGCTCTTCTACTGTAGTTCTGGAAAGCTCTTCTACTGTAGTTCTGGATGGCCCTTCTACTGTAGTTCTGGATAGCTTTTCTACAGTAGTTCTGGATGGCTCTTCTACTGTAGTTCTGGATGGCTCTTCTACTGTAGTTCTGGATGGCCCTTCTACTGTAGTTCTGGATGGCTCTTCTACTGTAGTTCTGGATGGCTCTTCTACTGTAGTTCTGGATGGCTCTTCTACTGTAGTTCTGGATGGCTCTTCTACTGTAGTTCTGGATGGCTCTTCTACTGTAGTTCTGGGTGGCGGAAAGCCCTTCTACTGTAGTTCTGGATAGCCCTTCTACTGTAGTTCTGGATGGCTCTTCTACTGTAGTTCTGGGTGGCGGAAAGCCCTTCTACTGTAGTTCAGGAAAGCCATTCTACTGTAGTTCAGGAAAGCCCTTCTACTGTAGTTCAGGAAAGCCCTTCTACTGTAGTTCAGGAAAGCTCTTTGCTGTGGACGGTACAAACTGTTCAAAACTAGGGCCCAGTTTTTCTCCTGGTCAGGTCACGATGGGGTCAAGGGGCATTGGGAAACTCTTGGCCCCAAGAAGAGTGGAGGCAGTGGCACATTGGGTCAGGTTTTACTGGACCATGTGATGTGAGCAGGAACAACTCTGGGCCCTGTATATAGTGTTCAAACAAATGGTACTTGCTGTACCGAACTCTTATCTCAGAACTTGATTGGGTATGCAGCAGCAGGATTTAAAAAAAACTAATTTCATGGGTTGTCTTTCATATTCTGCCTTTCACTCTTGAAAATGTTTTTAGAAGAAAAAAAAACATTTACTGCTTTTTAAGTTGAAGGGCTGTTCTGTGTTTTCAAAGATACATCTGAAAATGTCAGTCTGTCTTTAGTATTTTCTCACCACTGTGAGGGGTTGGTTGTATATGGTTAGGATTCACTGGAGCATTTTTACATGTACACAATAAAAAAAATCACACCAATTGTTGTGATTAGTGTTCTTATTCAGACTTCTCATCCTGGATAGGGATACTGTATGTAAAGCACTTTGGTTTGTGATTGAGTAGCCAACTTGACTTAATCCTCTTGGGATCATGGGAGTCCACCATGGCTCTCCACGTCACTCTTCTGTGAGGGCTTTTTCCTCTGGCTAGGAGACTTCACTCAGTTCCTGTTAGTTGTAGGCCTTCCCTGCTTTATCTTTCCTGTCTAGTCAAGTGGGGGTTTTGTCTTTGCTGAAAGTCTCATCCATTTCCTTCTCCTGATCAGACAGTGATGAGTGGTGCTATTCAAATCAAATGCATTCTTATTACAATTCTAAGGACCAGTTTCCTGGACACACATCAAGCCTAGTCCTGGACTAAAAAGCCTGCTCAGTGGAGAATCTCTATTGAAAGTACATCTTAGTCCAGAACCAGGCCTAACCTGTCTGAGAAATGGACCCTTTGTGTGTATGATCAGTAATACTATGCAAATCAAATGCTTAATGGTTAAATTCGGTCAAATAAAAAGCATTAACTTCTATATTCATACATGAATGGGCCATATTGTGAATATCATTTCATCTGACAAAATGGATGACTTTGAAAGATCTTTAATCGTTCTGTTTTGGATACATTAGTCGTTAGGTACAGTATAGTTGTTTGCATCCATGGACAGGTTCCTGTCCGCTGTGCGGTCTGAACTACTACAACATTTGCATTGGTAAATGTTCTGCAATCTGCACTGAACACCCGGTCTGACAGAAACCTGTAGTTAAAGTATCACGGCTTTAGAGACCGTCTGCATAGAACCTTAACCACTAGTCAAAAACCTTTAAATGAGATCTTTACTTCCAACCAGATATACTTGCATGCAGTCTTCATCAGTTACCATGAATAGTGACTAATGTGAAAGGTCTTGACAGAGGTACATATGATGGATAGACCTTCATAGTGTAATGACTAACTGAAAATGAGAGAGACAACACAGTGAACCAATTCAAATAGTCTGAGTAACAAGTTCACTTACTGCTCTCACTCTTAAATCTATAAAGGTCCTAATAGTGGACTGACACTATAAAAAAACAACATTAAATTAGCTTCCTATCTTAACGACATGCAAATAGATATTAACTCCAAATGAACATAAATTAACAGTGAGAAAAGTTAAGTGTGTGAACTGGCTATGGGACTTCATTCCACCCTCTTCTTATTGACGATATAGGGAATAGGGAGTAATTTCAGACACACCCTAGGTTTGAAATAGCCTGTCATGACTGTATAACAATAGTCAATTGAACAAAATCCCCAAACAGGGTAACCACACATTAAGGTGCTGCTGGCTGCTGGTAGGCGAATAATAAATCACCACACCAGAACAAAAGGAGATGGAAAAAATTATTTAGGACTTGAAGAAGTGCAATAGAAAATAAGTAGTACAGTATTATTAGGTACTCAATGAGAACACGTGTGTCTCTTTGGCATAGAAAAAAATGATAGAAATAGACATCCTAGAAGGGGCATAAAGCCTCTGATGGCAATTAAAATTCTATTTCTAGGGGGTGTAGTGTGACAAAACGTATCCTGAGAGATTCTGTGGAACAACAGGAAATGGACTGGATCTTTAGGTGAGAAACTGAAAAAAAAAAAAAAAAACTATTGTGTCTGCTGGTCTCCGATTGGTGAAGCCTGCTGTCACTTGTGGACGCAGGCCAATAGGGTGTCGTCTCACGCTATGAGGAGGCGGTGCACTTGCTGCAGGTGTTGCTGTGATAGGACAAGACGGTGCACCTGCTCCTGGCCCTTGGCACACGGGATGGCCACGCGGCCTACAAACACCGTGCCTCCCTGCTTCTCCTCCTTCGCCTGAGAAGACAGGAGGATGAGAAAAGAGAATGTCAAAGGACAACAAATACAGGTTGATGCATCTACCAGATATCTGTTGCATTGAGATGTATTCCTTGTATTTGTTTGAGTGCCAACTAAGAAAGTCTGATGTCCGTGTCCATGTACGTGTTACCTTGACGAAAGAGGAAATGGGAAAGGTGGCAAAGTCAGAGGAGACCTTTGCCCCAGGCTGCTGTGAAACCACATGCTCAGCCACTTCACCCTGAGAGAGAGATTTGATGTTATGGCCATTTCCATGAAAAACAGAGATTAGTGGACAAAATCTGAGGTGAAGATAAATGCTGTGACTATTACTAGGGGTTGATAATATAAATTCAAGTCACCTTCAGCTTGTCCAGGGCGTCACTCAGGCTCTGCAGCCGAGCAGTCTGGTCCAAGAGCTGAGCACTAGCACTCACTGTAGAAGAGAAAGACATATTAGTTCTTTATCTATGTACCAACTCAAATAGACACATACCATGCCTTTAAGAATGTATTCATACCCATCGGCTCCTTCAACATTTGGTTTTTACAGCCTGAATTTAAAATGAGTAACATTTGAGTTGTGTCACTGGCCTATGCACAATACCCAATTAATGTAAAAGTGGAATTCATTATTAATTACACTTTGGAATGTGTATCAATACACCCTGTCACTACAAAGACACAGGTGTCCTTCCTAACTCAGTTGCCAGAGGGGAAGGAAACAGCTCAGGGATTTCACCATGAGGCCAATGGTGACTTTAAAACAGTTACAGAATTTAATGGCTGTGATAGGAGAAAACTGAGGATGGATCAACATCATTGTAGTTACTCCACAATACTAACCTAATTGGGGTTAAACTTATCTGATTAAGAGAGAGTGTTTAATTTTTCATAAATGTTTTACAAATGTTAGAATTTTTCTTCCAGTTTGACCAAGTATTTTGTGTAGATCGTTGAGAAAAAAATGACAATTAAATGCATGTTAATCGTGCTTTGAAACAACCAAATGTGGAAAAAGTTGAGGGATGTGAATAATTTACCTATACTGAAACCAATATAATATAAACTATGCCACACACACACGGTTTCCCGATAGCGATGGAATTTAGGCATACGAGTGTTTTAACGATGCATCTCTCCTACAACGACCAAAGATGGAACATGTTTCCCAGAACACCACGGCAGAGAGAACACGTTCGCTAAGTGAATCATTGAGGCATAGTGTCAATACTAATAGGATCGAAAGAAATGCAGCACTGCTGTCAGATCAGCCATCTCCATTCAAATCTTACCTTAACATTAGAATTATTTCACAATACTGACGACGGATCAGCTCCGAGAAAGAAACGATCAACTACGGTTGCAAATATTGAGGCAGCGGATTCTAATGCTTACCCCATAATAATGACCTAAATCAAGATGTGCACGTTGTTACACATCATGGAATATATTGAGGTAAAAATTACAGACAACCTGCAATTCGCAAAATAGAACTCAATTGAATGGGTGTGAAATAGATTTGAATATGATTGAAATATATAGGCCTGTGTAGTCTATATTACATTGATATTTGAATGCGTTTATTTTGATTTTCATTTGAAGCATCTTTTAATTTCACTTGTTTGTAACAATTGCAAAGACATTGTCAACTTTGTACTTGTAGTCAACTCGGTTCTGAAGTTATCAGCGGTCACAGAGAGATGGATAATCCTCATGATTCTGTGTTCAGCGGAGTTCTGCTGCCTCAGAAGGGCAAAAAAATAAGCATCTGACGATGTACTGAGCTGTTCTGCGAGTGACCTGAGGCAGTCGTTAAATAACAAGCGTTCTCAAGTGCAACTTTAGTAACAATGGTTTTGAGAAACAGCTCTGAGATTTAACGATGCTCCTACGGAGGTTCTAACCATGAACATAGCCTTAAGACGCTTTTGGGGAACTGGGCCCTGGTGTCTTCCTGTTACACACGAACACACATCCCTCCCAGTCACCTGGTGTCTTCCTGTTACACAAACACACATCCCTCCCAGTCACCTGGTGTCTTCCTGTTACACAAACACACATCCCTCCCAGTCACCTGGTGTCTTCCTGTTACACAAACACACATCCCTCCCAGTCACCTGGTGTCTTCCTGTTACACACAAACACACATCCCTCCCAGTCACCTGGTGTCTTCCTGTTACACAAACACACATCCCTCCCAGTCACCTGGTGTCTTCCTGTTACACAAACACACATCCCTCCCAGTCACCTGGTGTCTTCCTGTTACACAAACAACATCCCCCTCCCAGTCACCTGGTGTCTTCCTGTTACACAAACACACATCCCTCCCAGTCACCTGGTGTCTTCCTGTTACACACAAACACACATCCCTCCCAGTCACCTGGTGTCTTCCTGTTACACAAACACACATCCCTCCCAGTCTCCTGGTGTCTTCCTGTTACACACAAACACACATCCCTCCCAGTCACCTGGTGTCTTCCTGTTACACAAACACACATCCCTCCCAGTCACCTGGTGTCCTTCCTGTTACACACAAACACACATCCCTCCCAGTCACCTGGTGTCTTCCTGTTACACAAACACACATCCCTCCCAGTCACCTGGTGTCTTCCTGTTACACACAAACACACATCCCTCCCAGTCACCTGGTGTCTTCCTGTTACACAAACACACATCCCTCCCAGTCTCCTGGTGTCTTCCTGTTACACACAAACACACATCCCTCCCAGTCACCTGGTGTCTTCCTGTTACACAAACACACATCCCTCCCAGTCACCTGGTGTCTTCCTGTTACACACAAACACACATCCCTCCCAGTCACCTGGTGTCTTCCTGTTACATAAACACATCCCTCCCAGTCAACTGGTGTCTTCCTGTTACACAAACACACATCCCTCCCAGTCACCTGGTGTCTTCCTGTTACACACAAACACACATCCCTCCCAGTCACCTGGTGTCTTCCTGTTACACAAACACACATCCCTCCCAGTCACCTGGTGTCTTCCTGTTACACACAAACACACATCCCTCCCAGTCACCTGGTGTCTTCCTGTTACACACAAACACACATCCCTCCCAGTCACCTGGTGTCTTCCTGTTACACACAAACACACATCCCTCCCAGTCACCTGGTGTCTTCCTGTTACACACAAACACACATCCCTCCCAGTCACCTGGTGTCTTCCTGTTACACACAAACACACATCCCTCCCAGTCACCTGGTGTCTTCCTGTTACACAAACACACATCCCTCCCAGTCACCTGGTGTCTTCCTGTTACACAAACACACATCCCTCCCAGTCACCTGGTGTCTTCCTGTTACACAAACACACATCCCTCCCAGTCACCTGGTGTCTTCCTGTTACACAAACACACATCCCTCCCAGTCACCTGGTGTCTTCCTGTTACACATAAACACACATCCCTCCCAGTCACCTGGTGTCTTCCTGTCACACAAACACACATCACTCCCAGTCACCTGGTGTCTTCCTGTTACACATAAACACACATCCCTCCCAGTCAACTGTTGTCTTCCTGTTATACATAAACACACATCCCTCCCAGTCACCTGGTGTCTTCCTGTTACATAAACACACATCCCTCTCAGTCACCTGGTGTCTTCCCGGTGATGTCAACCACTTTAACTGTGGCGGTCATCTTGAGCAGGGTCCCTAGGAGCTGCTCCGTCTTCCTGTAGAGAGCCCCGTGGAGAGGCCCCTCAGCAGGGGGAGAGGAGGAAGAGGTGGCCTCTCTCAGGTGTAACTTGGGGACGTGGAGGGGAGGGAGAGAGGCTAACTGGGCTCTCATCTTCTCTGCCTGGAGGAGAGACAAGATACACAGAGAGTTATCAATAGAGACAGGTACACAGTCGGTTAACTATGAGCCCGAAACATACAAATATCAACAACCACTGACAATGTATCCATGACTACACTATTCAATGAACCACATAGAACACAGACGTGATCTGGAAACAAGAAAGAAAGCATTGATCCATATTTGGATTAGGCCTGAATAGAGAGACGATGAGACTTAGTGACACACACAAAGAGATGAGTCAGTTCCCTGCGGTGTTCTGACCTTGAGTCTGTTGTTCTCGTTCTTCAGGTGTTTGATACCGAGTCTCTGAGCCTCCACCTGCTGGCGGAGGAGAGGGGAGTCCACCACCTGCATGGGCCCAGACAGACCCCCTGCTCCCGGGGCAAGAGCGGCTGGATAGGGGGGGAAAGAAAGAATTGAGAAATAAAACAAAACCTTGTGAGATATAAAAGGTAAAAGAACAACAAAACACTATAAAAATATTAGGAATATGTATAGTATGAATGACGTGCGAGGTATAAGTGTACTAAGGTGTGTGAGGTGAGGGATCAGACGACTCAGGAGCCTCACCTCCGGCGGATCCCGTGACGATGGAGGCGATGCCCGAGGCAGGCGGGGCCCTGAGGCCCTCGATGGTGCTCTTTGATTGACTGGAGAGACGCTGCTTTAGCTCCGCCTTCTCTGCCTCCAGCTGGTCGATGTCTGCCTGCAGGGCATCCATGGTCTCCTCAAACTCCCTGTGTGTGTGTGTGTGGGGGGGGTTAAACAAAAACAACCCTTAGTCTCACTGGAGATCTGACAGGTTTAACAATATGGTGATCACGCCACCTAGCCCTCTGATAGGCTAGAGGAAATATTACACCTGTCCAGTCCTCTTCCATTTCACAATGGTCCAGAACACTATAGTCTCTGTAGTGAATACCTAGGAGACAGTGTTGGCCATATGCACATCTTTACTGCACATTCTATAACAATAACGTCCTACTTCCAAACAGTTCAACCCCCCCGTCTTACTTCTCCTTCTTCTTGAGCAGGGCCAGGGTCTCATCCAGTTTGGTCTGGATCTTCTCCACACGTTCGTCTGCGTCTTTAGTCGACGTGTCCAGCTTCTTCTCCAGGAGACTGAGACGGACGTGGGCTTCACTCAACTCCTCTCCCTGGGTAGGGAGACAGGAGGGAGGGAGACCAGAGGGAGGGAGGCCAGAGGGAGGGAGACAGGTGAGGTGAGAGATGGGTGCATGCGGAGGAAAATGTGAGAATGTGTATAAGAAGAAGGATGAGAATGACTGGAGTGGTGTGGTGCATGTGTGTGTAAGAACAGAGAAATATAGACATGTCCCTACCTTGATCTTAAGTGACTTCTTGAGCTCCTTGATGACAGTGTCTCTGTCTTCCAGTTTGACTCCCAGGCCCTCTGCATCAGTGATTTCTGCCCTGAGTGCTGCTGCACGAGCCTCTACTGGGGGAGCCTGGAGGAGGGAGGGAAGCAGTGGAGAGAGAGAGAGAGAGAGGGAGGGAAGCGGTGGAGAGAGAGAGAGAGAGAGGGAGGGAAGCGGTGGAGAGAGCGAGAGAGAGAGGAACAGGTAAGAAGAGGGGAGAGAGAGAATGTCAATGTCATGAAATATACTAGAGTTAATTTCATGACATGTTCCAGATGTAATATATAGTATTGTTAGTTTTGAACGGCTGGTAAAGGAGGAAGTCAGTCTCCAGCCATAGCCGCCCCAGTCTCATACCCCCCAGGGAGAAGGTCCTTTTGTAGCATCTAACTCCAAACTGATAAGAGGCCTTTTCTAAGAGCTGCTATATGGAGATCTATCTGTCCCTTTCCCTGTGGTCCCTCAGCATCCTGTGGTCTCTCAGCATCATACTCTCCCTCCTGCATGGAGATCTATCTGTGCCTTTCCCTGTGGTCTCTCAGCATCATACTCTCCCTCCTGCATGGAGATCTATCTGTACCTTTCCTTGTGGTCCCTCAGCATCCTGTGGTCTCTCAGCATCATACTCTCCCTCCTGCATGGAGATCTATCTGTGCCTTTCCCTGTGGTCTCTCAGCATCATACTCTCCCTCCTGCATGGAGATCTATCTGTACCTTTCCCTGTGGTCTCTCAGCATCATACTCTCCCTCCTGCATGGAGATCTATCTGTACCTTTCCCTGTGGTCTCTCAGCATCATACTCTCCCTCCTGCATGGCAGTGGCCATCTTGTTCATGGTGGAGATGACAGCGCTGCAGGACTGACGCAGACACTCATGGGGGTTTAGACCTTGGGACCCATACACCTGGAGGGGGGAGAGAGAGAGAGAGGGGGAAGAGAGAGAGAATTAACCAAGAGGACCAACTCTTCATCGATATACCTAACATATGTAAGGACATTTGTCATTACTACACTATAGATACAAAAGTATGTGGACACCCCTTATAATTAGTGGATTTGGCTATTTCAGCCACACCCCTTGCTGACAGGTGAGAGCACCGACATGCAATCTCCATAGACAGACATTGGCAGTAGAATGGCCTTACTGAAGAGCTCAGTGACTTTCAGCGTGGTACTATCATAGGATGCCACATTTCAAACAAGTCAGTTCATCAAATTTCTTTCCTGCTAGAGCTGACCGTGTCAACTCTGGGTGCTGTTATTGTGAAGTGGGAACACCTAGGAGCAACAACGACTCAGCTGTGAAGTGGTAGGCCACACAAGCTCACAGAACAGGACCACAGAGTGTTTACGCAATTAGCGCATAAAAATCATCGGTCTTTGGTTGCAACACTCAATACAGAGTTCCAATCTGCCTCGAAGCTAGTTCAGCACAATAACGATTTGTCGGGAGCTTCATGAAATGGGTTTCCATGGCCGAGCAGCCACACACAAGCCTAAGATCGCTTGGCATTGCACATGGTGTTGGCTGGAGTGGTGTAAAGCTCGCTGCCATTGGACTCTGGAGCAGTGGAAACGCGTTCTCTGGAGTGATGAATCACGCTTCACCATCTGTCAGTCCAACAGACAAATCTAAGTTTGGCAGACGCCAGGAGGACGCTACCTGCCCCAATGCATAATGCAGTTTAGGTGCAATTTTGGCCACTAGATGGCAGCAGTGTATGTGCAAAGTTTTAGACTGATCCAATAAACCATTATATTACTTAATTGGTTTATTGATACATCTTCGAGTTTATAACTGTGCACTCGAGAATTGTAGAAATGGTACCGAGAATATGCATATCCTTGCTTCAGGGCCTGAGCTACAGACACTTAGATTTGGGTATGTCATTTTAGTCGAAAAGAAAAGAGTCCGATCCTTACCTACAACCTCTGCATGATGAATCAACGCTCAGGGTGGGGACAGACCATCTCAGTACGGAGCGCAGTACATAATGCATGTAGACCTAGAGTATCATCTCATCATGGTAACCTTTCTTGTGACAGGTAGGCCTACATTTGCTGCAGCATAGCCTATGATACAGTAACAGATGCCATTCGGCATTTATATCTCCATCTGGCTTTCGGGGGTCACCTTGTTTTTTTTGTTCATTTTAAAGAGTACACTTCTTTTCTTTAAAATGAGTGTAAACGCGAGCACTCTCTCGCTCCATCAACTCCATTTCAATTACATCCAAAATAGAGAATCTTGTTCTAGATGGACATACAGCCCAATATATAGGATGTCCTAGTCTACCTCTTTCAGGTAATAAATTCAATGCAGTATTAGCCTTAAATTGAGCTAATTAATGGTGGGTTATGCATAATAAAGCTTCTAACTTATCGCCTCAGTTTCTTGGGCAATAAGCACACACCTGTGCTCCGCTGGCCCCTCTCAAATGTTTTTATTTTATTTAAATCTCCTTAGCTTTTGGAGTCCCATTTGGGAAAAGCTAGACGAGAATAGCTTGTTGGATATAATTTCTTTTGCATTTCTTATACCAATAGACTATTTCGCTAGTAGACCTCAAGTCTATTGAATATGGTGGAATTACACTGATTTTATTGATATAAAATATTTGTTAAGTTGGAAATGATTTATTTTTTGTAGCTCTTTTTGCTAAATGTTAATTACAACAGCCAATAGAAAAATCACTGTGTGTGTTCAGTTTGAAAGAACGAATGCGTGATGGCAGTAGGCTAGAGCAGTTATTTACTCAGACCCATAACCATTCAAATCTTTGTGGAGAGAAGTGAAAGCCTTCTGCATCTAATTTTAGTCCTATATTATTCAAGGACGTCATTAGAATGATGAAGGACAACAAAACGTATTTCATTTAACTGTTAAAAGCGACAAAGGAATGAAGCCACAAGAGAGAGAAAGAGGAGGTAGGCTTATAACATTAAGGGGAAATATTATGATAGATACATATACACGTCAGCCTATGAATTATACGAATAGGCCCTGTTATATTTCAAAATTAAAATCAAATTCACTAGCCTATATACTAATTTGTAGGCCGCATGCGTGGGACCAGAATCGCATGTTCACTTCTGATTTATCATAGTTTGAATGAAGTCCATAATTCCAGTCCATATAATTCAATTCACAGTCAAAAAGATTACCCTACTGGAGCTAGTTTAATTTATTTACCCAAGAGAGCAAACATCTATGGGCTTTTGTTTTTCTGTCGCGTGTAATGTGGCCTTTTATAGCCTCGTTACTGTGTGCAGCCTTGCTATTGTTATTTTCCACTGTCTTTTTCCTGTTGTTTTTATTTCTTTACTTACCTATTGTTCACCTAATACCTTTTTTGCACTATTGGTTAGAGCCTGTAAGTAAGCATTTCACTGTAAGGTCTACACCTGTTGTATTCGGCGCATGTGACTAATACAATTTGATTTACAGTATGAAATGGATAACGGCACAAACATTTGGGATTTTTTGGGCTCATTAAATGTCGTTAATGTAGGGATCATAACATCTATTATTATATATGGCTCATCAGGCCAAGGTAGTGTCAGGTTTGACACTCCCGGTTTTACTGGGAAATACCGGATTACCTGGGAGAAAAGTGATTTATTCTCAGGATGGAACATTAGTAAAATACAGAGAAAATATTCAACCCTAGTGCAAATTGTAAAGTTTGGTGGAGGAGGAATAATGGTCTGGGGCTGTATTTTATGGTTTGTTCCAGGCCCCTTTGTTCCAGGCCCCTTTGTTCCAGGCCCCTTTGTTCCAGGCCCCTTTGTTCCAGGCCCCTTTGTTCCAGGCCCCTTTGTTCCAGGCCCCTTTGTTCCAGGCCCCTTTGTTCCAGGCCCCTTTGTTCCAGGCCCCTTTGTTCCAGTGAAGAGAAATCTTAACGCTACAGCATACAATGACATTCTAGACAATTCTGTGCTCCTAAATTTGTGGCAACAGTTTGAGGAATGACAATGTCCTCATGCACAAAGTAAGGTCCATACAGATAGTTTGTCGAGATCCCACTAAACACCTTTGGGATGAATTGGAACGCCGAATGCGAGCTAGGCCAAATTGCCTAACATCAGTGCCCAACCTCACTAATGCTCTTGTGGCTGAATGGAAGCAAGTCCCCGCAACAATGTTCCAACATCTAGTGGAAAGCCTTCCCAGAAGAGTGGAGGCTTTTACAGCAGCAAAGGGTGGGACCAACTCCATATTAATGCCCATGATTTTGGAATGAGATGTTAGACGAGCAGGTGTCCACATACTTTTGGTCATGTAGTCTACATGTAGCCTATGGTTACTGTATTGTGTGACAGACAGGACATCCACATTGATCAAGAAGAATTAGCTCCGGGAGCTAACAAGTGTGTGCCATATATAGTACCTGTTCAACAGCCTTGAAGGCCACATCATCCAGTTTTAGAGCGTTTAGCCCCTCCTGCTCCCCGAGAGGAGCGACCATCTGTGCCCCCGCCGCAGCCACCTCCTGTAGCACGGCAACCACCCGCGTCAGCTGACGCCTGCAGTCCGTCAGCGTCTCCGACACCTGCCATTGGTCCACAGAGCTGTCAGTCACACATTCCCAGAGTATTTCCACCTCCACAAAGTTGACAGTTGCATTACTGTAGTTGATGAGATAAGTGTAAACACTTGGCTCTGTGCTCCAAACGCCAGCCAATAGTAAAGGCCAGCTGGTGTTGTTAGCATAGGGCTAAGTGTGCCAGGTTACTTGATGGTCACAGCTAACATGTAGCGTTCTATCACATGCAACTACGTCAATGACTTGAAATTGGCTAATGTTCGCATGTATGGACCCACTGGGTTTGGGTTACGCACAAGACCTACAAAATATTGTTCATACTGGGGCTCCAAAGATACTGTGAAACACTTAACAAGGCCAAGACTCTCCAACCTAAACATAAGGCCTAAGCATAGCGCTAGTCACATACTGGAGCTCCAAAAGACAGAGAGGCTGGCACCCCTGGTACATCGGTCCCTGGCATCCTGCGTCTGATCTTCTTACAGAACTGTTTGATGTCACTACAGGGGGTAAATAACAGTTAGATAATATATACACACACACAGTCAACAGTTTGGACACACCTACTCATTCAAGGTTTATTCTTTATTTGTACTATTTTTTTACATTGTAGAATGATAGTGAAGACATCGAAATGATGAAACACGTTGAATCATTTAGCAACCAAAAAAAAAGTGTTACAAAAATGAAATAGATTTTATATTCGAGATTCTTCAAAGTAGTCACCCTTTACCCTGATGACAGTTTTGCACTCTTGCCATTCTCTCAACCAGCTTCATAAGGTAGTCACCTGGAATACATTTAAATTAACAGGTGTTAAGAAGGAATTTATTTCCTTAATTCCTTAATCCGTTTCAGCCAATCAGTTGTGTAGGGATGGTATACAGAAGATAGCCCTATTTGGTAAAAGACGAAGTCCATATTATGGCAAGAACAGCTCAAATAAGCAAAGAGGAAAGAGCTTAAATAAATAATTCTGTCTACTATTATTCTGACATTTCAATTTCTTAAAATAAAGTGGTGATCCTGACTGACCTAAAACAGGGATTTTTTAAATGTCAGGAAATGTGAAAAACTGAGTTTAAATGTATTTGGCTAAGGTGTATGTAAACTTCCGACTTCAACTGTATATGCCACCCCATCTGGTTTTTGCTTAGTGGGGCTATCCTTTGTTGTCAACAGGACAACCCAACACACCTCCAGTCTGTGTAAGGGAAATTTGACCAAGAAAGAGAGTGATGGAGTGCTGCATCAGATGACCTGGCCTTTACAATCACCCGACCTCAACCAAATTGAGATGGTTTGGGATGAGTTGGACCGCAGAGTGAAGGAAAAGCAGCCAACAAGTGCTCAGCATATGTGGGAAGCTGGTTGAGAGAATGGCAAGAGTGTGCAAAGCTGGCATCAAGGCATAGAGTGTATACGTTGAAGAATCTCAAATCTACAAATCAAAATATATTTTAACAACTTTTTTGGTTACTACATGATTCCATATGTGTTCTTTCATAGTTTGTACAAATAAAGAAAAACCCTGGAATGAGTGTGTCTAAACTGGTGACTGGTACTGTATATATTTTTATCATTTATTTCCTTTGAAAATATTTACATAGCCTTGATTGTTAAACACACACACTGTAATTTATTCGACATACAGTAATGATTTTCAAATACAAAACAATTAACATTTGTCATGACGTTGGCCTGGGGGGGGAAGGTTTATGACAGTCATAAATACCTCTTTCCCCCCTTTTTCCTCTATCTACCCTACTGATGTTACATTTGCAAAACCCTTGATTAACAGAGATTCTGGGAACATCAGAAGGTGGGGGGAAATTAAACTATATTCTGGTAATCCCACCAATGGAACAAATGCGGTTGTACTTAATGAATATGATGTCGGTTCGGTTGTCATCGGAGACATTCTCATCAATGATCAGATGACGTAAACTCTACAGTGGAAAGTCTACACATCAGAGTTATCGGATTCACATGGAATTGTTGTTCAATTTAAATGTTTGATTATGAAATTATTTGTGATGGGATGAAATGTAAGATTTGGGTTTTCATAAGATAGGGCTCTGCTCAATTAGTGGCTCGCCCCTGTGAAGGGACATGGGCTATAAAACTTTTCAAACACGTCCTCCTCTCCCTTCCTATATAAGCCCATGACGACAATATAACTTCCTGTTCCGAGAATGTAGGACGACGGTCCGATGTCAGAATGGTTCAGATAATAACTACAGAAAGAAGCAAACATCAGCGTGAGCTTTGGTTGCGAATGGTATGAACTTTGAACTCTTAATCACTACAGAAGTGATACCTCCTAGCAGTTGAGTTAGCAACAGCAGCTGCAAACGAGGGTTAGGAAGAAACAGACAGAGTATCCCGTCTATCACACAACGACGCCACTGCAACGCATCTAATTGACAACCAGACATTCTTCAAAGGACTCGGTTTGGCAACACGGCCTTCCATCTACCACCAACCTACCGAAGCATAGCTCAGAGTAAATATTTATTGCATTTTCCTTTTCCAAATGGGCGGTAATTTACTGTGCTATTTACGATAGCACAGCTTCGGCCTTTGTTACTCAGACTTCCCGCTCTTTCACTCAAACCCAGCCCCTTTTCTTTTGTGTAACAAGCTGTCATATCTGTTCCGCCCGCTAGGGACGTTTTCCTTTATGATGTAATTTGTAATCAAGTTATGATTTAATTATGTGTGATTCTGTGTGATTAGTTAGGTATTCAGTAAATACATAATTAAACCCAATTTTGTATTGCTGATTCAACTTGTTAGCCAGGGTTTGTGCAGATAACGAAGAATTTACAACTTTCAGATGAGACTGCATTAAGGTGACGATTAATATTGACTGCTATTGGCTATTGATGTAAAATATTACTAGGTCTTTAAGAGTTTATTCGGAAGATAACAGCTCTATAAATATTAATTTGTGGTGCCCGACTCTAGTTAATTACATTTACATGATTAGCTCAATAAGGTGATATTAATTACGGAGAAATTATTTTATAGAATAGCATGTCATATCACTTAATCCGGCATAGCCAAAGACACGACACATTGTATGTTACTTTTTACAAACACATACGTCGCAAAGGTCTTAAAAGTCTGATTTATAGAATAGAAAAATACACATAGAGCCATGTCACCTGTGGAGCGGCTGCCTCCTAAACATAAGCAGTAACACAAACATGGTAAACTTCCTAGGTTGGAAGAAACCGCTATATCAGGGGTATTCAACCAGGGGTCTGCAAAAATATATATACAGTACCAGTCAAAGGTTTAGACACACCTACTCAAGGGATTTTCTTTCTTTTCACTATTTTCTAAACTTGTGACTGGTACAGTACATGGAAATAATATTATTAAATATAGTTATATCAGACCTGCACGTGGTGTCCAGGTCCTTCAGAAGGATGTTCAGAGCCAGCCCCTCCTGTCCCGGCTGCAGGAAAGCCCTGAGACGCACCACCTCAGCACCGATACAGTCCAACGCACTCTGGATGAACTGCACACAGACAGACACACACAGAGGGCGAGAGCGACACACACAGAGGGCGAGGGCGACACACACAGAGGGCGAGGGCGACACACACAGAGGGCGAGGGCGACACACACAGAGGGCGAGGGCGACACACACAGAGGGCGAGGGCGACACACACAGAGGGCGAGGGCGACACACAGAGGGCGAGGGCGACACACACAGAGGGCGAGGGCGACACACACAGAGGGCGACACACACAGAGGGCGAGGGCGACACACAGAGGGCGAGGGCGACACACACAGAGGGCGAGGGCGACACACAGAGGGCGAGGCGACACACACAGAGGGCGACACACACAGAGGGCGACACACACAGAGGGCGACACACACAGAGGGCGACACACACAGAGGGCGACACACACAGAGGGCGACACACAAAGAGGGCACACAGAGGGCGACACACACAGAGGGCGACACACACAGAGGGCGACACACACAGAGGGCGAGGGCGACACACACAGAGGGCGAGGGCGACACACACAGAGGGCGACACACAGAGGGCGAGAGCGACACACACAGAGGCAGTCAGTTGTGTAGGAAGGCCCTCAGCCCCCATACAATCCAACACACTCTGAATGACCTAGAGGTCAGACATCAAAAGGTCAAATTGAGTTTAGTTAGACAATGTTTGTTACTGAACCTAGAAAAGACTAGGGGCCTGTTAGAAATTTTGATTACCCCAAGGAAGGGAGGAAAGACCTTAACATGGCCTAGAGAGGTTTACTTTCTTCAGTACATGACAGTTTTACCTTGATGTGATCAGCCAGCTGCACGGTGCAGTCTTCAGTCTGCTCAGCTAGGTGGATGCTGTACAGTTGCTGTAACATAAAACAGATTGGTACATCAATCAAGGCCTCACACAATCTGGAGTTTTATTTATTCTTAAAATTGATGAGGCTTGATAATGTGTTTCATCAGTGTTGAGTTGACAGAGTGTGGTCGAGTGTTTCAGTCTCTCCGTCAGGTGTGCATATGCATATGAAGAGAGTGTGTGTGAATCCGTGCGTGGAACTAACCTGGTAGTACTTGATGGCCTTGGTGAGAGGCTCCACGTGTACAGTCTCATCCAGCTGGTCTTTGTGCAGCAGGTCAATGAAGAAGTCGAGGGAACGCTCATGGACACTCATCTCTGAGTAGAGAGTCCCCATCTGCGTATACACCTGCACACTGCAGCAGTTCAGAGCTCTAGGGGGAGAGAATATTTGATGGATGAAGTAAATGACACTACTCTGACAACAGCCACAGACGAGAGAAAGCAGACTGTCCAATGAGCTGGTAGTATCTTTTGAGAGTAACATAGGGTATGTCAGATTCACAGTACACTTACTCTTCCTAATTAAGACAGAAAGTTATTCAGAATCTAAAAGATAACTCCTTCATGGTTTTCCTTACTATTTAGTAGTGGCAGAGAGAGACAGACACACTTGGCCTTACTGTTGGTATTTGTGCAGCGTGGCCTGCAGCAGGGTGAGAGAGTAGACCAGTCCTGAGGCGAAGCTGAGCTGCTCTCCAGGTGGTCCTCTCATCTTCACCCCAGTCCTCTCCACGGGGTTACCGTTCAGATCAAACTTCTCCTGGGCCTGCTTACTGATCAACTCAGCCTAGAGGGAGGGGGGAACATACATTTGGCATCTTGAAAACAGACAAACAAGCAGACACACTCCTAGTCAAATGTTGAACCTGTTACTGTTCCCCTCTCTCAATGTACCTTGCAGATGAGTCTTGGTATGAGCAGCAGCACCAGGATACAGTCATGGTCTCCTCCGTGACGCAGGAAGGAATCGGGCATGAAGGATGTGAGGAGAGACACCTGTCTGTTGGCCTGGCCCACCTCCATCTTCCTCAGCTCCATCTCGATGGCCTGGAGACACACACACACACACACACACATTATTTATCTGCAATAACAGCACACACCTGTACATTTAACACTAAAATGAAATGCATGTTTCTCTGGGAACAAAAAGCACATCGGCAGACTGGTATGATGCTCCCAAAGTGTTGAATGGGACAGTTGGACCCCAAGCTGGGTCTTCACCAGAACCTGCTGCTCTGTGTTCCTTACCTTGGCGTAGGCCTTGGTCTCAGCGAACTTGATCTTGAAGTCAAACAGCTCAGCTGGTGGAGGAGGCTGGACCTGCTCTGCGTTGGCATTCTGAGCACTGGTCAGTTCCTTGTTGGCATCCTACACACACACACACACACACACACACACACACAAACAACACAAAAAACACACACACACCAACACACACACACATTTTCCTTAAAAGTAAAGTGTTCAGGAACTTTAGATAAAACCCCAAAAAAAAAACACTGGCACCTAACACCTTCGCCATTTTCCTTAAAAGTAAAGTGTTCAGGAAGTTATTAAAACCCCAAAGTGTGACAAACAAGTTCACCTTTCCATTGTTTTAACTACTAAACATGCTTGTTAGTGTTTTTCAGTGTCATTCTTTTGATTGCATGTTCTTTGACACTCCTCTGAAGTTGTGATTTGCAACCATACCTGCAGACTGGCAGTGAGCTGGTGGTACATACCTGCAGGCTGGCAGTGAGCTGGTGGTACATACCTGCAGGCTGGCAGTGAGCTGGTGGTACATACCTGCAGGCTGGCAGTGAGCTGGTGGTACATACCTGCAGGCTGGCAGTGAGCTGGTGGTACATACCTGCAGGCTGGCAGTGAGCTGGTGGTACATACCTGCAGGCTGGCAGTGAGCTGGTGGTACATACCTGCAGGCTGGCAGTGAGCTGGTGGTACATACCTGCAGGCTGGCAGTGAGCTGGTGGTACATACCTGCAGGCTGGCAGTGAGCTGGTGGTACATACCTGCAGGCTGGCAGTGAGCTGGTGGTACATACCTGCAGGCTGGCAGTGAGCTGGTGGTACATACCTGCAGGCTGGCAGTGAGCTGGTGGTACATACCTGCAGGCTGGCAGTGAGCTGGTGGTACAGGCTGGTGGTACATACCTGCAGGCTGGCAGTGAGCTGGTGGTACATACCTGCAGGCTGGCAGTGAGCTGGTGGTACATACCTGCAGGCTGGCAGTGAGCTGGTGGTACATAGCTGCAGGCTGGCAGTGAGCTGGTGGTACATACCTGCAGGCTGGCAGTGAGCTGGAGGTACATACCTGCAGGCTGGCAGTGAGCTGGAGGTACATACCTGCAGGCTGGCAGTGAGCTGGCGGTACTTGTTGATGGTCTGCTGGTAGTCTGCTACAGTCTCCTGAGCAGCCTCCACTCTCTTCTGGGCCTCTCTCACCCTGGCCCCGTTCAGGTCCAACTGCTCCCTCAGCTCCATCTCTGTCTCTCGGCTGTTCTCCTGAAGCTCGTCATTCATCTCGTTGATCGCTTCCTGGAGGGGCGAGGTCAGGGTTGACGGGTTAAGGGTCAGACCAGCTATAGTTGTGTAGTGATGAGTGGACAGGGCTTTAGGTATAAAGTCATGCAGAGACAGGGTTCAAACACAAACAGTGTCTCTCCGTCTCTAAAACAGTCTCCTTACCAATGTCGTGGACCCACATGAAAAGACAAACAGTTGCCACAGAGTTGGTTATTCAAAACATACTAACAGAGTTGACTCAACAAATCACTGACTACTCAAAGCATACAAAGTAACGGAGTTGACATGGATATCAAAGTTGACATTAAGGTAACAGGGTTGACAGGGGTATTGTTGATTGAGCTCACCAGGTCAGTGACTGTCTCTCTCAGCTCTCTGACTTTCTCCTCTAGGTCCAGATTCCTCTCAGTTAGAGTCTCTACCATCTCCTCTGCCCCGAGAGCAGCATCCACCTAGGACACACAGTACCAGTCAAAATTTTGGACACCTACTCATTCAAGGGTTTTTCTTGATTTTCCACATTGTAGAATAATAGTGAAGACATCAAAACTATGAAATAACACATATGGAATCATGTAGGAAAAAAAAAAAAAAGTTAAATCAAAATATATTTTAGATTCTTCAAAGTAGCCACCCTTTGCTTTGATGACAGCTTTGAACACTCTTGGCATTCTCTCAACCAGCTTCATGAGGAATGCTTTTGCAACAGTCTTGAAGGAGTTCCCACATATGCTAAGCACCTGTTGGGTGCCTTTCCTGGCCTCTGCGGTCCAAACCATCTCATTTGGGTTGAGGTCAGGTGATTGTGGAGGATAGTCATCTAATGCAACACTCCATCACTCTCCTTCTTGGTCAGCTAAACAGTTGCTCTTAGCAAAAATGTGTTTGAGGCTACCTTTCTTGCTAATAGCAAGTCCCTCTGGATATGAGCGTCCGCTAAATGACTCAAATGTAAATAATAACGTGGGCAGGTCAAAATAATGAAAAACAATCTACCAAAACTATTCATTTAAAAATGTTGATTACTTCTCCTTGCCATTATCATTCACCTAATGAGACATGAAATGTATTTTTTTTGCTAAAGTATGATGGTCCCTGGGTCACCAGTTTGCCAGGGAGGGGGTTCCTGGGTAAAAAAAGTTGAAGACCCCTGCTCTATATGAGCAACTGGCTAACCTGTTCACTGAGCTCATCCATGGTGGACCGACTGGCTAACCTGTTCACTGAGCTCATCCATGGTGGGCCGACTGACTGGCTAACCTGTTCACTGAGCTCATCCATGGTGGGCCGACTGACTGGCTAACCTGTTCACTGAGCTCATCCATGGTGGGCCGACTGACTGGCTAACCTGTTCACCGAGCTCATCCATGGTGGGCCGACTGACTGGCTAACCTGTTCACCGAGCTCATCCATGGTGGGCCGACTGACTGGCTAACCTGTTCACCGAGCTCATCCATGGTGGGCCGACTGACTGGCTAACCTGTTCACCGAGCTCATCCATGGTGGGCCGACTGACTGGCTAACCTGTTCACTGAGCTCATCCATGGTGGGCCGACTGACTGGCTAACCTGTTCACTGAGCTCATCCATGGTGGGCCGACTGACTGGCTAACCTGTTCACTGAGCTCATCCATGGTGGGCCGACTGACTGGCTAACCTGTTCACTGAGCTCATCCATGGTGGGCCGACTGACTGGCTAACCTGTTCACTGAGCTCATCCATGGTGGGCCGACTGACTGGCTAACCTGTTCACTGAGCTCATCCATGGTGGGCCGACTGACTGGCTAACCTGTTCACTGAGCTCATCCATGGTGGGCCGACTGACTGGCTAACCTGTTCACTGCGCTCATCCATGGTGGACTGACTGGCTAACCTGGCTAACTGACTGGTAGACTGACCTGTACTTTGAGCTCAATGATGGTGGCCTGTCGGAGTGGCTGGCTGGCATGTTCTTTGAGCTTGTTGATGGTAACCTAGTTGACTGGCTGACTCACTGACCCGACCGACCTGTTATTTTAGCTTGTTGATAATGTCCTGGCTGGCTATCTGGTTAACGGACTGGCTCACGGACAGCCTGACTGACCTGCTATTTGAGCTCATTGATGGTGGCCTGACTGGCTGTCTAACCTTCTTGTTGACTTACCTATTCTTTGAGCTTGTTGACAGTAATCTAGCTCTCCCCCCCCCCCAGCTGACTGACTGTCTGACAGCCTGGCTGACTGACCTGCTCCTTCAGCTCATCGATGATGGCCTGGCTGACTGACCTGCTCCTTCAGCTCATCGATGATGGCCTGGCTGACTGACCTGCTCCTTCAGCTCATCGATGATGGCCTGGCTGACTGACCTGCTCCTTCAGCTCATCGATGATGGCCTGGCTGACTGACCTGCTCCTTCAGCTCATCGATGATGGCCTGGCTGACTAACCTGCTCCTTCAGCTCATCGATATTGGCCTGGCTGACTGACCTGCTCCTTCAGCTCATCGATGATGGCCTGGCTGACTGACCTGCTCCTTCAGCTCATCAATGATGGCCTGGCTGACTGACCTGCTCCTTCAACTCATCGATGATGGCCTGGCTGACTGACCTGCTCCTTCAACTCATCGATGATGGCCTGGCTGACTGACCTGCTCCTTCAGCTCATCAATGATGGCCTGGCTGACTGACCTGCTCCTTCAACTCATCGATGATGGCCTGGCTGACTGACCTGCTCCTTCAGCTCATCGATGATGGCCTGGCTGACTGACCTGCTCCTTCAACTCATCGATGGTGGCCTGGCTGACTGACCTGCTCCTTCAGCTCATCGATGATGGCCTGGCTGACTGACCTGCTCCTTCAACTCATCGATGGTGGCCTGGCTGACTGACCTGCTCCTTCAACTCATCGATGGTGGCCTCAGCCTGCTTCATCTCCTCCTGTAGTTTCTCCTTCTGTGTCCTCAGAGTCTCCAGCTCTCCATTCTTCTTCTCCATCTGCTTCTGCAGCTTCACGTGCTCCTGCTTCTCAGACGACGACAGGTCACGCATCCTGAGGGAGGGGAACAAATAGTTCTGTTAGAGATCAAACTAAAGGGAAACGTTTAAGGCTGGTTTCCCAGACCCAGATTAAGTGCAGTCCTGCACTAGAAACCACTTGTAATGGAGATTCTCCACTGAGCAGGCTCTTTAGTCCAGGACTAGGCTTAATTTGTGTCCAGGAAACTGCCCCAAAAAGTGACAGACAAATCATTTTGAGCAAATCCTGAAGGGAAGAGACACCCCAGTGTACCCAGAAGGGGCACTAGATCTCAATGAAACATCAGGTAACGGATGAGACAGTTTGGTCAAAACTGAAAGCTCTCAAGAAATAAAACCAATAACACCTTTTTTTATTTTTTAAGTACACACACCTGACCAGAGCATCTTTCAGCCTGCTGTTCTGCTCCTCCAACTGCTTTACGTGGTAACTAGAGGCAGCTCCGTCAGAACCTGGAGAAGCAAGAGTTAGGTTAGGTTTCGTTTCAACTTTGCCAAGCAAAACTGAAGTCCTTGTCAAATATGATAGCTATTTTTTCTTAAATACAAAGACAGTGGGATCCGAAATGATTGACACCCTTGATAAAAATGAACAACTATGACTGTATAAAATAAATCATTTAAATACTGACCTATAGTGTATGCAAAACAATTTTGTTTAACAATATATATTTTTCTCAATAAAAAGGTAGGGGCCAAAATTATTGACATCCCTAAAGATTATAAATAATGTAGTCAATAGTTTAGTATTTGGTCCCATATTCATAGCACAGAATGACTACATCAAGCTTGTGACTCTACAAACTTGTTGGATGCATTTACATGTCGTTATGGTTGCATTTCAATTTATTTTGAGTCCAATATAAATAAATGGTAAATATTGTGTCATTGGGGTCAGTTTTATCATAAGAATGTTTCTGAACACTGCAACATTAATCTGGATGCTACCATCACAGATAATCCTGAATGATGAGTGAATGATGAGTGAGAAAGTTAGAGTCAAAGATCATACCCCCAAGACATGCTAACCTCTCACCATTACAATAACAGGGGAGGTTAGCATGTTTTGGGGGTATGATCTTTGACCCTCTGTATGGGATGAGATACCATAAATAGAGCAGCCTTTTATAGCAACTCACTACTAGTGACCTCTAACCTTTCTCCTCAACCTCGTGTTTAATTATCTCCAGGTCCATGGTGAGTTCCTCCACCTTCTCCTTCAGCGACTCCACCTCCACCTGCATGCTTTCGGACCGCTCCTCGGCCATCTCCTTGTCCAGGGTGGCCATCTCGATGGCGTCCGCCGTGTCTGACATCTCCTCCATATAGCGGTCCTTGGCCTCCAATGCCTCCCGGGCATCCTGGGAGAGGAACATTAGTGTAAATCTCACATTTGTGAATGAACAGAGTCAGACGAAATACGCAAAAAATCCAGAATGACAAGAGTGGACGTCATTAGCAATGTCAATCTAACCAAAGCTAAAACTAGGTACCTGACAACAGACTTCCATACCTGGTACAACATTACATAAGGGATGACCTTTTAATTATCCTAGGTTAATGACTACCGGTTTGTTACTTGAAGTCTTGCCAAGTACTCCGATTTAATAAGAGAAGTGGACAGAAACCCGAAAAGAAGTGTGAAGGTTCTGTACTCATTTCAAAAAGGTGACTACCATAGAGGTTAATCATTCATGTTTCTGGTGTGTACTGTACCTTCTTGGCCTCTTTGAGTTGTTTCTGCAGGTCCGTCTGCTGCTCCTGCATCTTGGTCTTCCACTCCTGGAGCTGCTCCAGCTGTATCTTGTGTTTCTCCAGCTCCTTCAGCTTTACCTGAATAATCATTGTAAATATGAATAAATAATAATACAAGTTATTACATATTTATCAAAATAAAATCTACTTTAGATGTCTTTATATTTGTATATTCATACAGAGACAGCCAGTCAACGTGCTGTACATATATAATAACAAGATAAATAGATTATTAAAAAGACAAAGACCTTGTCCTCCGCCCGCTTCATCTTCAGGGTCTCCAGCTTCTCCTCTAGGTCCTTCACCTGGCCACGCAGAGACTCTTCCTCCTGGAAACACGGAGAGGTTAAGGTGTGAAGGTGAACACATCAGGGAAGACAGAGAGAGAAGGGGGAGGGGGGTGAGTAGGAAGGGATGGAGGGGGCATTGAGAGAGGGGATAGTGGACATCTCAAAGCAACCAGAGACGTTAGAACCCACATTCCAAAAAAAAACACCTCAAAAGCTCCAAGACATGCTCCCACCACCAGGAACTGTGTCTGGAGTAAACTCCTTTACTCAGTAATATTAAACCAAAGAAACTCTGCCCTCTGTTGGCATGCAGGTGAAGGGCAGTGGTAGTGAGGCTGGGGAGTAGCACCCTATGATCCCAGGATACTTCCCAAATGGATATGTCCCAAATGGCACCGTATTCCCTATCAAGCAGTACACTATATAGGGAATAGGGTGCCATTTGGGGCAACCCCGGTTTGTTAGTCAAACAACATGCCCAGACCAGATAAGCATGCGTTCAGATACTGTTACCCTACCTGCATTGATGCAGGAGGCTCAGCCTGTTTACAACGACAACATGGACGGAACACAACAGTCAACAGACAACGAATGAGGAAACACAATGGATGGAGGTGATATCATGGTGAAGCTGGGCGATGCAGACAAAAAGATACAATCACCATAAACTGACTGAATCAATACAACAAATAGAATGATACGTTTACAATAATGTGCACCAGTTTTTGTTGTCACCCTTCAAACTACTACTGCTAGTTTGAATGTTGTAGCCATCAACGGCCGACGGTCCCTAAAGATAGAGGATTTCAGATATGACATCTTGTTTTTAGCACTACCCACAGAGTTCTTAAACTACGGCGAGCGACAGTGCCAGTAAACATTGTTTTATTGACTGCGTCTTAAAGCTTTGGGATCATGTACACGGTGCCAATGACCATACAAATAGTAACGGAGAGCGATGAACACTGCAAACTTAGCAAAACAAGGAATGTGTGGTAAGTACATGGGGATCGCCATCTTCATGCACAGTCGCCATTATCCCAATAATCACCCTATATTAGCAAACTTAATTTCAAACTTCACTTTTCTGTAGAATAGGCTAATTATCGTAATGAATGTCATCAAAATGTCCTCATTAAGTGGTATGTGTCGATCATTTTTTGGGTTTATCGTCTCAGCTCTATATAAATGACATATCAGGCTGCAGGCTTTTGTTCTAGCCCAGTAGTAAACATATCCAACAACGTATCAATGTTATGATAAATGGGGTGTTTTCTTTCTGTGCTAGACCAAAAAGCTCCCCAGAACCTAAGGTGATGATCTGATTGGCCACAGGGGGTTGTGGACTGACCTTGCTAGGGGTGGCGGGGGGTGGAGCTCCGGACGTGGCGGGGTTTCCGCTGGACAGGGGGACGACAGGAGCCCCCAGCGCACCCTTGGAAGACAGGCTGCCCTCGCTGACATCCTCCCTGGACCGAGAGCTGGACAAGCCGATGGCTCGGGGAGCCTGGAGAGGTGGGAGTGGTGTGGGAGGGGGTAGAGAGAGGTGGGAGTGGTGTGGGAGGTGGTAGAGAGAGGAGAGTGGTGTGGGAGGGGGTAGAGAGAGGAGAGTGGTGGGGGGGGTAGAGAGAGGAGAGTGGTGTGGGAGGTGGTAGAGAGAGGAGAGTGTGGGGAGGGGTAGAGAGAGGAGAGTGGTGGGGAGGGGGTAGAGAGAGAGAGTGGTGTGGGAGGGGTAGAGAGAGGAGAGTGGTGGGGAGGGGGTAGAGAGAGGAGAGTGGTGGGGAGGGGGTAGAGAGAGGAGAGTGGTGTGGGAGGGGGTAGAGAGAGGAGAGTGTGGGGAGGGGGTAGAGAGAGGAGAGTGGTGTGGGAGGTGGTAGAGAGAGGAGAGTGGTGGGGAGGTGGTAGAGAGAGGAGAGTGGTGGGGAGGGGTAGAGAGAGAGAGGTGGAGGTGGTGGGAGGGGGTAGAGAGGTGGTAGGAGAGTGGTGTGGGAGGGGTAGAGAGAGGAGAGTGGTGGGGAGGGGTAGAGAGAGGAGAGAAGGTGGTGAGGAGGAGGGTGGAAGGGGTAGAGAGAGGAGAGTGGTGTGGGAGGGGGTAGAGAGAGGAGAGTGGTGTGGGAGGGGGTGTAGAGAGGGGAGAGTGGTGTGGGAGGGGGTAGAGAGAGGAGAGTGTGGGAGGGGGTAGAGAGAGGAGAGTGTGGGAGGGGGTAGAGAGAGGAGTGTGTGGGAGGGGGTAGAGAGAGGAGAGTGTGGGAGGGGGTAGAGAGAGGTGTGTGGGAGGTGGTAGAGAGAGGTGTGTGGGAGGGGTAGAGAGAGGAGTGTGTGGGAGGGGTAGAGAGAGAGGTGTGTGGGGAGGGGGTAGAGAGAGGTGAGTGGGAAGGTGGTAGAGAGAGGGTAGAGAGTGTGGGAGGGGGGGTAGAGAGAGGAGTGTGGGAGGGGGTAGAGAGAGGGAGGGGGAGAGAGAGGTGGGAGGGGGTAGAGAGAGGAGTGTGGGAGGGGGTAGAGAGAGATGTGTGGGAGGGGTAGAGAGAGGTGTGTGGGAGGGGGTAGAGAGAGGTGTGTGGGAGGGGGTAGAGAGAGGTGTGGGGGGGGTGTAGAGAGAGAGGTGTGTGGGAGGGGGAGAGAGAGGTGTGGGGAGGGGGAGAGAGAGGTGTGTGGGAGGGGGTAGAGAGAGGTGTGTGGGAGGGGGTAGAGAGAGGTGTGTGGGAGGGGGTAGAGAGAGGTGTGTGGGAGGGGGTAGAGAGAGGTGTGGGGAGGGGGAGAGAGGTGTGTGGGAGGGGGTGGGAGAGAGATGTGTGGGAGGGGGAGAGGAGGTGTGTGGGAGGGGGAGAGAGAGATGTGTGGGAGGGGGAGAGGGGGAGATGTGGGAGGGGGGTAGAGAGAGGGTGGAGGTGGGGTAGAGGTAGAGAGAGGTGTGGGTGGGAGAAGGTAGAGAGAGGTGTGTGGGAGGGGGTAGAGAGAGGTGTGGGAGGAGGTAGAGAGAGGTGTGTGGGAGGAGGTAGAGAGAGGTGTGGGAGGGGGGTAGAGAAAGGTGTGGGAGGGGGAGAGAAGGTGTGGGAGGGGGAGAGGGGGAGGTGGGTAGAGGGGGAGGTAGAGGGTGGAGGTAGGGGTAGAGGGTGGAGGTAGAGGGTAGAGGTAGAGAGTAGAGGTAGAGAGAGGTAAAGAAAAGATAGAAAGAGAAAGGGGAGCGAGAGAGAACAGGAAGAGGGAGAAATACAAGTAAAATACATGTAAAAGAGAACTACATCTGTGAGACCGTACCATTACCTGTTAATCCCAGTGACCATAAAAACAGACTGCTTCCAGAACTGAACACAGAAACATTCCACCCAGAGCCCAGGTAAACTCCGGTAAACCCGTATCTAAGTGAAACCTGCCTTGGTGAGCAAATACCACACCCAGTGCCATATAAGTCACCCTTTACTGTGCTGATCTGTACTACACCATAAAGTACCAACAGTTCTCAAGGAACTGGCCAGGTGAACTGAACTGTCTGTAAAAGGGTGAACTCTGGTTTTAGAGGCACTACTACAGTAGTAAGTTACTGCTTCACATTTTGTGGGAACTTTGGTTTAAAATACTAAAACTAACTACGCTGTCGTTTTTCCAGTTATTGCAGTGAATTTGACCTTTATTCACCCCTCCAGGAATGACCAGAGTTCACCCCTCCAGGACCAGTTGATCTCTCCCAGGGGAGTCAGGTGCTTTGAGGCCTGGAACGTACCATGAGGAGGGAGGGGAGGGAGCTGGAGGAGGAGAGACGACCTGGAGTGTTCCACTGTTGTATGAGAGTAGACTGTTAGGGGTTGAAGAGCTGTCTACTGCTGTTCTCTCTTCCCGAGGGAATCTTCTAGAACAACTTTATACACTCTGCTGTGTTAGGGGTTGAAGAGCCATTACTGCTGTTCTCTCTTCCTGAGGGGATCTTCTAGAACAACTTTATACACTCTACTACTCTCACATTCTATAGTTAGGCCTAAACAGATACACACACCATGTACTGACGTGCGACATACTTTCAAGTCAAATACTGACTGTTGATTATCTCAGTGTATGACGTTAAACTGTAGCAGGAGATCTCCCACTCTAAAACATCATTCCTTCGCAGACTGTGGTGAGCTACTTTCCTACTCTGTCACATACCTACATCTTCCATATTCATGAGCTTATCAACATTCCGTTGCTCTAATCTACCTCAGAGCGTGCAGCTGTGACATCACAAGGTCAACATGATCTACAGTAGGAATGGACAGGTGGGCTCGTCTTTAACCACAGCGTCTGCTGTTCATAACAAGGTCGACACGATCTACAGTAGGAATGGACAGGTGGGCTCGTCTTTAACGGAACCCTTTTACCACAGCGTCTGCTGTTCATAACAAGCTCACCTTGGTGCTACGACGGGTGACGGACTGGAGGAGGAGGAGGAGGAGGAGGAAGAGGAGGAGGGTATAGTAGCGGCGGAGGAGAGGATAGAGAACACACACAGGCCCAGCAGAGACGGCGAAGGGCAGTAGTTAGCAGGGCAGAGAGGCAGAAACACACAGGGTTAATATTAGTCAAAACACACTGATATATCTGGACTGCTGTGTGTTACTGCCTTCCCCTTAGTCACTTCAAGGAAAACTCCACCCAAAAACTCACTATTTGCTTCATTGTTGACATACAGAAATACAGCCGGTTTGAAGCACTTTGCATCATATGATGCAACATACCGACTGCATTTCTGTATTTGAAAGCTGCATATCTTGAAAACTTCATTGCTGACCTGCAAAACATTTTACAACTATATCAACTATTGACTAATCAAACAAATACCAAAAGAGAGTTTTTGGGTGGAATTTTTCTTTCAGTCTTTATGCAAGTATGAAGTTTGAGCTGATAACCGCTACTTTTAAAAACTGAGGAGACGTACTGTAGTTAATATATATAAGTGGGTGAAGTCGATGTTAAAAAGTATATAACATGACTTAAAATAAGTTACAAAATAATCCCAAGTGAAGTCGCGGCAAAAACAAGGCGCATCACAATGCAAGAATACAAAAAAAATGTATTTTATATATATATATACAAAAATAATAAATATATATACATATATATAAAAAATGAACCTAACAGCCAGAACATGGAACATCATGCTCCTAAATGTGTCATGGAACCAAAGTGAAAATGTACGGTGACATGAAACACCCATGTGATCCGTTAGCAGAATACAGAACAAAAGACGAACGACAGAAAAGTATGACAGGCCAAAAATATTACCCTGAACAGCCTAATTCAAAAGTAAAGCTATGACAGGCCAAAAATATTACCCTGAACAGCCTAATTCAAAAGTAAAGCTATGACAGGCCAAAAATATTACCCTGAACAGCCTAATTCAAAAGTAAAGCTATGACAGGCCAAAAATATTACCCTGAACAGCCTAATTCAAAAGTAAAGCTATGACAGGCCAAAAATATTACCCTGAACAGCCTAATTCAAAAGTAAAGCTATGACAGGCCAAAAATATTACCCTGAACAGCCTAATTCAAAAGTAAAGCTATGACAGGCCAAAAATATTACCCTGAACAGCCTAATTCAAAAGAAAAGCTATGACAGGCCAAAAATATTACCCTGAACAGCCTAATTCAAAAGTAAAGCTATGACAGGCCAAAAATATTACCCTGAACAGCCTAATTCAAAAGTAAAGCTATGACAGGCCAAAAATATTACCCTGAACAGCCTAATTCAAAAGTAAAGCTATGACAGGCCAAAAATATTACCCTGAACAGCCTAATTCAAAAGAAAAGCTATGACAGGCCAAAAATATTACCCTGAACAGCCTAATTCAAAAGAAAAGCTATGACAGGCCAAAAATATTACCCTGAACAGCCTAATTCAAAAGTAAAGCTATGACAGGCCAAAAATATTACCCTGAACAGCCTAATTCAAAAGAAAACGTGACAAGCAAGCAACCACCGTGATAAAGTAGGTGAGCATAGTTTTAAATATCTATACCTTCTTGGAAACGGGCGTCTGAAAATGGTATTTGGGGGGGGATAGAGAGAAGTAGAAAAGAGGGAAGAGGTCAGGTAGGTCACATGGAGGGGGAGAAAAGGAGAGGGATGGAAATCGCTCCCAAACAAAAGGTCTGTATGTTTCCTGTACCTGTTTGACTGATTTTGGAATCTCAGGGACGTCTGAAGATAAAAACAGATCATATGTTATTATTATAAACACACACAACCATTTATAAAGGACTTCTAAACCCTTTAAAAATACTTGAAGTGGACCGTAATATAACGTATTACAGTAGCTAGGTTTCCATCCAACCGGCAGCAGATTTTCATGCGAATATTCTATATCTGCTTAACAACAATACGCGCATTTCCCCACCAAAGATGAGTTTCCATCGAATGGACTTGTTGGGGATTAAAAGGCTGTGCGTGATCACGTAGTGCACATAACATTTACTTCTGCAGTTTCATTCCCATGTAGTGAATAGAAAAGTTCAATGGTTTTCCATGGCATTTAACTCTACTGATGGATTTGTCATTAAAAAAAAAACACAAAAAAAATGGCATTATATCGTTATTATAATTATTATATATAGTTATAAATTCATCCCTCATTTCATCTGTAGTCTAATGAACTGCATGGTTTCATGTCATCGCGTGATTCCAAGTTTACTTCCATATGATGGGTATTATATCAATATTTGTGCATAAAGAGTTTCTGCAGACAATTCTCACATAATGAATTTAACCGACACAAAAAGATCCCACCATGTCTAGAGTATTTAGTTTTGTCAACATGTGGAAAGTTCACTGACACATTTTATGTTTCTATCAGGCCTGTCATGACATTTTTTATCCAACATGTACTTTACTCGCTTAAAAACGTTGGATGGAAACCTGGTTAGTGTTGTCTTTATGATTGTAGCCTAAAGATCAGTGCCATGCTATCCAGGGTTGGGGAGAACTCAGGAAGTAAAGTAGCATTGAGGACAATTAGAATTGGAATTTCAGTTTACTTACGGAATTGACTGAATTTAAATTAAATTAAACCCAATCCTGATGCTATCTGAGGCCATGTAAATGAAGGCTACAGCTTTGTTATTCTGCTCACCTTTCTGCTTGGACAGGAACTTGGCAGTGGAAGATTCTGGGATGTCTGGAGAGGTGGCACCATCTTCCACTAGCTGGATCTGATAAGGAGAGAGAGAGAGACCGGTTCAATACACCAGTCTATTACTCTTCCACAATGTGTGTGTCACAGTTAGAGAGAGAGTGTGTGTGTGTGTGTGTGTGTCACAGTTAGAGAGAGAGTGTGTGTGTCACAGTTAGAGAGAGAGTGTGTGTGTCACAGTTAGAGAGAGAGTGTGTGTGTCACAGTTAGAGAGAGAGTGTGTGTGTCACAGTTAGAGAGAGAGTGTGTGTGTCACAGTTAGAGAGAGAGTGTGTGTGTCACAGTTAGAGAGAGAGTGTGTGTGTCACAGTTAGAGAGAGAGTGTGTGTGTCACAGTTAGAGAGAGAGTGTGTGTGTCACAGTTAGAGAGAGAGTGTGTGTGTCACAGTTAGAGAGAGAATGTGTGTGTGTGTGTCACAGTTAGAGAGAGAATGTCTGTGTGTGTGTGTCACAGTTAGAGAGAGAGTGTGTGTGTGTGTGTCACAGTTAGAGAGAGAGTGTGTGTGTGTGTGTCACAGTTAGAGAGAGAGTGTGTGTGTGTGTGTCACAGTTAGAGAGAGAGTGTGTGTGTGTGTGTCACAGTTAGAGAGAGAGTGTGTGTGTGTGTCACAGTTAGAGAGAGAGTGTGTGTGTGTGTGTCACAGTTAGAGAGAGAGTGTGTGTGTGTGTGTCACAGTTAGAGAGAGAGTGTGTGTGTGTGTGTCACAGTTAGAGAGAGAGTGTGTGTGTGTGTGTCACAGTTAGAGAGAGTGTGTGTGTGTGTGTCACAGTTAGAGAGAGAGTGTGTGTGTGTGTGTCACAGTTAGAGAGAGTGTGTGTGTGTGTGTCACAGTTAGAGAGTGAGTGTGTGTGTGTCACAGTTAGAGAGAGTGTGTGTGTGTGTGTCACAGTTAGAGAGAGAGTGTGTGTGTGTGTGTCACAGTTAGAGAGAGAGTGTGTGTGTGTGTCACAGTTAGAGAGAGAGTGTGTGTGTGTGTCACAGTTAGAGAGAGAGTGTGTGTGTGTGTCACAGTTAGAGAGAGAGTGTGTGTGTGTGTCACAGTTAGAGAGAGAGTGTGTGTGTGTGTGTCACAGTTAGAGAGAGAGTGTGTGTGTGTGTCACAGTTAGAGAGAGTGTGTGTGTGTGTGTGTGTCACAGTTAGAGAGAGTGTGTGTGTGTGTGTGTGTGTCACAGTTAGAGAGAGAGTGTGTGTGTGTGTCACAGTTAGAGAGAGAGTGTGTGTGTGTGTGTCACAGTTAGAGAGAGTGTGTGTGTGTGTGTCACAGTTAGAGAGTGAGTGTGTGTGTCACAGTTAGAGAGAGTGTGTGTGTGTGTCACAGTTAGAGAGAGAGTGTGTGTCACAGTTAGAGAGAGAGTGTGTGTGTCACAGTTAGAGAGAGTGTGTGTGTGTCACAGTTAGAGAGAGAGTGTGTGTGTGTGTCACAGTTAGAGAGAGTGTGTGTGTGTGTGTCACAGTTAGAGAGAGAGTGTGTGTGTCACAGTTAGAGAGAGTGTGTGTGTCACAGTTAGAGAGAGAGTGTGTGTGTCACAGTTAGAGAGAGAGTGTGTGTGTGTGTCACAGTTAGAGAGAGAGTGTGTGTGTGTGTCACAGTTAGAGAGAGAGTGTGTGTGTGTGTGTCACAGTTAGAGAGAGTGTGTGTGTGTGTGTCACAGTTAGAGAGAGAGAGTGTGTGTGTGTGTGTGTGTCACAGTTAGAGAGAGAGTGTGTGTGTGTGTGTGTGTCACAGTTAGAGAGAGAGTGTGTGTGTGTGTGTGTGTCACAGTTAGAGAGAGAGTGTGTGTGTGTGTGTGTGTCACAGTTAGAGAGAGTGTGTGTGTGTGTGTCACAGTTAGAGAGAGAGTGTGTGTGTGTGTGTCACAGTTAGAGAGAGAGTGTGTGTGTGTGTGTCACAGTTAGAGAGAGAGTGTGTGTGTGTGTGTCACAGTTAGAGAGAGAGTGTGTGTGTGTGTGTCACAGTTAGAGAGTGAGTGTGTGTGTGTGTCACAGTTAGAGAGAGAGTGTGTGTGTGTGTGTGTGTCACAGTTAGAGAGTGAGTGTGTGTGTGTGTGTCACAGTTAGAGAGAGAGTGTGTGTGTGTGTCACAGTTAGAGAGAGAGTGTGTGTGTGTGTGTCACAGTTAGAGAGAGAGTGTGTGTGTGTGTCACAGTTAGAGAGTGAGTGTGTGTGTGTGTCACAGTTAGAGAGAGAGTGTGTGTCACAGTTAGAGAGAGAGTGTGTGTCACAGTTAGAGAGAGTGTGTGTGTGTGTCACAGTTAGAGAGAGAGTGTGTGTGTGTGTCACAGTTAGAGAGAGAGTGTGTGTGTGTGTCACAGTTAGAGAGAGTGTGTGTGTGTGTGTCACAGTTAGAGAGAGAGTGTGTGTGTGTGTCACAGTTAGAGAGAGAGTGTGTGTGTGTGTCACAGTTAGAGAGAGAGTGTGTGTGTGTGTCACAGTTAGAGAGAGAGTGTGTGTGTGTGTCACAGTTAGAGAGTGAGTGTGTGTCACAGTTAGAGTGTGAGTGTGTGTGTGTGTCACAGTTAGAGAGAGAGTGTGTGTGTGTGTCACAGTTAGAGAGAGAGTGTGTGTGTGTCACAGTTAGAGAGAGAGTGTGTGTGTGTGTCACAGTTAGAGAGAGAGTGTGTGTGTGTGTCACAGTTAGAGAGAGAGTGTGTGTGTGTGTCACAGTTAGAGAGAGAGTGTGTGTGTGTGTCACAGTTAGAGAGAGTGTGTGTGTGTGTCACAGTTAGAGAGAGTGTGTGTGTGTGTCACAGTTAGAGAGAGAGTGTGTGTGTGTCACAGTTAGAGAGAGTGTCTGTGTGTGTGTGTCACAGTTAGAGAGAGAGAGTCTGTGTGTGTGTGTCACAGTTAGAGAGAGAGAGTCTGTGTGTGTGTGTCACAGTTAGAGAGAGAGTGTGTGTGTGTCACAGTTAGAGAGAGAGTGTGTGTGTGTGTGTCACAGTTAGAGAGAGAGTGTCTGTGTGTGTGTGTCACAGTTAGAGAGAGAGAGAGTGTGTGTGTGTGTCACAGTTAGAGAGAGAGAGAGTGTGTGTGTGTGTCACAGTTAGAGAGAGAGAGTGTGTGTGTGTCACAGTTAGAGAGAGAGTGTGTGTGTGTGTGTCACAGTTAGAGAGAGCGTGTCTGTGTGTGTCAGTTAGAGAGAGGTTGTCTGTGTGTGTGTGGTATGGAGGGTTAGCTTAGTTACCTGGGACTGGCGCACAAAGATGCCGCAGTTCTCATCACACTGGAAGTATCTCTTCCCCTGGACCGTGCCATCATTCTTGCCCTTGGGTTCATCCAGGATCACACCCACCCACTTACCCGTGGCAAAGAGCGTGGCGCCCACATACGCCACCGTGCCACGCTGGCCCTTACCGATCACCTCCACCACCGAGCCCACCTTGGCAGGCTTGCCTCCCCCGTCCGCACTCATCTTGCTCAGGAGGGGGCTGCCGGAAATCTGGGGGGTGGAGAGAGAGAACATAGTTTAGGACAGAGGACCTTGTGACTGCTGGTGTTAGTCTACAGCCTCACCTCGGTTAGATTTTTTTGTGATCTTTGCACTTCTCTGTGTGCCTGGAAATCTGTAATTTATCCACAAACAAGAAACAATGAAACTGAGTTCTTGGTGAGATCTAAGATAAAACATTTCAACATTGGATTTTCCACAACAACAAAGTGAAGCACACAAACATGTTTTTATTGATGACAACATTCCATGCCATCAACTCGGCCATCAGATTTGCCACCAATGCTCCTTACAGGACACATCACTCCTCTGTAAACCCGTCACAAGACCACTGGTTGATGCTTATTTATAAAACCCTCTTAGGCCTCACTCCCCCCTATCTGAGATACCTACTGCAGCCCTCATCCTCCACATACAACACCCATTCTGCCAGTCACATTCTGTTAAAGGTCCCCAAAGCACACACATCCCTGGGTTGCTCCTCTTTTCAGTTATCTGGAGCTAGTGACTGGAATGAGCTGCAACAAACACTCAAACTGGACAGTTTTATCTCAATCTCTTTATTCAAAGACTCAATCATGGACAATCTTACTGACAGTTGTGGCTGCTTTGCGTGATGCATTCTGTCTCTACCTTCTTGCCCTTGGTGCTGTTGTCTGTGCCCAATAATGTTTGTATTATGTTTTGTGCTGCTACCATGTTGTTGTCATGTTGTGTTGCTACCATGTTGTCATGTTGTGTTGCTACCATGTTGTTGTCATGTTGTGTTGTCATGTGTTCTCAACTAGCTTACCTTTATTTAACCAGGTAAGCTAGTTGAGAACAAGTTCTCATTTACAACTGCGACCTGGCCAAGATAAAGCAAAGCAGTTGTGTGTTTTGTCCTATATTTGTATTTTTAATCCCAGCGGGAAGCATTTAGCCTTTTGGTAGGCCGACATTGTAAATAAGAATTTGTTCTTAACTGACTTGTCTAGTTAAATAAGATTGCCAGGAAGAGGCTGAGAGGGAAAATGGCTGATTTAGGCCTATTCCACAACAAGTACTAGAAAAAAAACTTATTGATGATATATCCACTAGGTCTAGTTCCCTCTTCTGAATGTCAACTAGCTGACTCTTAGCTAGCTAGGCCATATAGACAGACACAGAGCCAGCTGACTCATGCTAGCTAGGCCACAGACAGCCTGAGGACAGAGCAGTCACACACCCAGTCATATGGTTCAGCAGACTGTAACCATTACTGCCGGTAGACACACAGACAGTACCGCTCACCGTCTACCCAAACTGAGGACATTTTTGAGAAATGGTCAAAATGGGCCATGGAGGAACATGGCAAACATCATATGTGGGTCTTCAGGGAGGCAATGCCATGTGAGAGGAGACCAGATTAGCTGTAGCTAGCCTGACAGATATAGTCCGAAAGGCAGACAACTGGGAGGAGTAGCCAGGATCATGGCAGGAATGGTGTTAGTCAGAAACTAGAAACAAGAGAACTAGAAACTGAGCTCTTATATCATAACACCGGAACATCCAGGAAATGCCATTGACATTGGAATAGTCGACCCTTCCTTCCTAACCGTGACTTCTTCAGCTGAAGCGGTGAACAGATCATGGAGCCGCAACATGTTATTTCATCATCATCACCAAAATCATCATCTTCAGCACCGTGCTGCATAGCCTGCATTGTGAGTAAAACTAGTATTTTAACTTAATTTCTTTGCCAGCAGAATCAACAAGAAAACTGCTCTTGATACAGTTCTGTTCTCGAATGTGGCACCACTAAAAATGGTTGACCGAAGTATCAAATCAAAAGTAGCCTATAGACAATCACTAGCCTTAGGTAAAATAAATTACTGTTGCTGTTTGTCTGTATAATCAAATCAACTCATACATAGGAACTAGTCTAGTCTTAGACAGAATATCAGATAGGACTCACCAAGCTACCCCGGCCCATTGCCAGGACGGCCACGGAATGCCGCCTGTGCATTCCAGCCATATTGACTTGTTGCCTTATTTATCCGCAAAATAACAACAGTATCAAACAGTGTAAGCTTTTCCATCTCTCCTCCTAGCTTCTCTCACTATTTTTCTGAGAGGAAGTGTTTGTGACAGAGACAGGAGAGGGGTGAAAAAGAGAAGGGTCTCTGGCAGGGGAAGCTATTAGTGATGCTTCACCTTCAGCATCCAGAAATCATCACAACTCTTAAGTGAGCTTGTGTACTTCTCCCGAATCCCAACAAGTACGCAATAACATTGTTGTCTCCAGCTAGATCAATACGGGAAAACAGAAAATACTCTTTCCATAACAATACCTGACCAGACACTAGTAGGGCCTGATATGGACCTCTGTACTGAAAGAAGAACATCAGTCAGTCAGTGAGAAAGGATGTGTTTCTGATTATGCTCATGTCAGCACTTGACCGTCACCAATAGAAATGATCATCCTTCTTTTCGGGAGTATGTATCTACTTCAGAGGTTGTCAGTGTCATCTTGCCCTGTAAGATCAGGTGAAAGTGTCATCCAGCACAAACATTATGACAGTTGGCAAGCTAAACTAGCTAGCTGGCCAGCCAGGTTCAGTGGTTAACGTTTGTCATCTAACTTAGTTAGCTAACGCTAGTTGGTTACTAAGCTAGCTTACTGTGGTGTGTTTCGTGTCAGTCAAAAAAATCTGATTGTAATGTTAGCTAACGTTAGGTAGCTCGAGCAAACCAATTAGCTAGCTAACTACTCTGAAAATTGTATATTCATACAGTTTTCCCATAGAAAGAAGCAGTGACTCTAGCGAAGTAACGTTAACTAAAATGATTTGCTAGCTAACGTTAAATCAACAATATATTTCATTGTAGCTAGTAACGCTAGCTAGCGAACGTCAGATTCATAGCTAACGTTATACTAGATCCGAAGTGTTAGCCTAACAGTCAATAATCTTGAGAAGCTAGATAACGTTAGCAAACTTCTGCCACCTACCTGCAAATTGACAAAGTTAGGTTCGGTATGATGCTCCAAAATAACTTGTTGGTTAAACGGAAGAAAAAAATATACATGTAAGGGTCAGTTAACAAAATACCATGTCCACCCTATATTATAAGAACGGTCCACCCCACACCAACTTCCGGTTTTTTTCTGATTATAAATGGTCTACTTCCGGTTCTTCTGACAAAAGTTTAATTAATTTAACTAGCAATACGCAAAACGTTTATATAGAAACAAAACTGATTAAAATATTTGTACTGTTTTTCCACTCACATGAGCTCCGTATAAAAAACGTTTCCAAAAGGGTTATTTAACTGTTCCCATAGGAGAAACATTTTTGGTTCGCGGCAGAACCCTTTTGAGTTCCATGTCCAACCATCTGCAGAAAGGCCTCTACGTGGAACCCAAAAGGGTTCTACCTGGAACCAAAAGGGTTCACCAAATGGTTCTCCCATGGGGACATTATTTGAGATTTTGATTTACAGGTATCAAAAATCAAATACACATTCTTGTAAACAACAGGTGTAGACTAACAGCATTGTTAGGTGTAGACTAACAGCATTGTTAGGTGTAGACTAACAATGCAGAGAGAAATAATAACACAAGGAGTAAATACACAACGAGTAACTATAATTTGGCTATATCCACATGGTAGGCACTGAGTCAACATTTTTTTTTTTTTTAATGAGGCAAGTCAGTTAAGAACAAATTCTTATTTTCAATGACAGCCTAGGAACAGTGGGTTAACTGCCTGTTCAGGGGCAGAACGACAGATGTGTACCTTGTCAGCTCGGGGATTCAAACTTGCAAGCTTTCGGTTACTAGTCCAACGCTCTAACCACTAGGCTACCCTGCCGCCCCATGCAGAGATAGGAGGTATTTCAGCAACAGGATAGATATTAAACATTAGCAGCAACATATGTGATGAGTCAAGAGTTGTGCAAAAAGGGTAAATGAAGATAGTTAAATAGCTACCTGGACTAACTATTAAATAGTTACCCAAATAGCAGTCTTATGGCTTGGGGGTAAAAGCTGTTCAGGGTCCTGTTGGTTCTACACTTGGTGCATCAGTACTGATTACCGTGCAGTAGCTGAGAGAATAGTATGACTTGGGTGGTATAGAGGTCCTGGATGGCAGGGAGCTCGGCCCCAATGATGTACTGGGCAGTGCGCACTACCCTCTGTAGCGCCTGGTCAGAAGCCGAGCAGTTGCCAGTTGCCAAGATGCTCTCAATGGTGCAGCTGTAGAACCTTTTGAGGAGCTGATGGCCCATGACAAATCTTTTCAGCCTCCTGAGGGGGAAGAGGCGTTCTCGTGCCTTTTTCCCCACTGTGTGTGGACCTTGATAATTCCTTAGTGATGTGGACACCAAGGAACTTGAAGCTCTCGACCCGCTCCACTACAGCCCCGTCAATGTGGATGGGGGTGTGCTCGGGTCTCAATTTCCTATTATCCTATTATCAGATCCTTTGTCTTGCTGACGTTGAGAAAGAGGTTGTTGTCCTGGCACCACACTGCCAGGTCTCTGACCTCCCTGTAGGCTGTCTCATCATCATCAGTGATCAGGCCAACCATGTTGTGTCGTCAGCTAACTTTATGATGGTGTTGGAGTCGTGCGCGGCCACACAGTCGTGGGTGAAGAGGGAGTACGGTATGGGAATATGCACGCATCTCTGAGGGCCCCTGTGTTGAGGGTCAGCGTGGTGAATGTGTTGTTTCAGGAGGTAGTGGCCCGTCAGGAAGTCCAGGACCCAGTAGCAGAGGGATGTGTTCAATCCCAGGGTCCTGAACTTAGTGATGAGCTTGGAGGGCACTATGGTGTTGAATGCTGAGCTATCGTCAACGAACAGCATTCTCACATAGGTGTTCATTTTGTTTAGGTGGGAAAGGGAAGTGTGAAGTGTAATAGAGATTGCATCATCTGTGGATCTGTTTGGGGCGGTATGTGAATTGAAGTGGGTCTAGGGTTTCTGGGATAATGGTGTTGATGTGAGCCATGACCAGCCTTTCAAAGCATTTCATGGCTACATATGTGAGTGCTACGGGGCGATAAGTCATTTAGACAGGTTACCTTGGTGTCCTGTTCAGGGGGTTTACTTATACGTCAAGCTGCCTCACGCTACAGAAACAGGAGATAGGCTCCTGCTCCTATGAGCCGTTCCGGCTCGCACACATTAAGGCTTGTGAAAGGCTGCTTACTTACTTTGACGTTCTTGGGCACAGGGACTATGGTGGTCTGCTTGAAACATGTAGGTATTGCAGACGGGGTCAGGGAGAGGTTGAAAATGTCAGCGAAGACACTTGCCAGCTGGTCAGTGCATGCTCTGAGTACATGTGCTAGTAATCTGTCTGGCTCTGTGGCCTTGTGAATGTTAACTTGTTTAAAGGTCTGACTCATATCAGGTACGGAGAGCGAGATCACACAGTCATCCAGAACAGCTTGTACTCTCATGCATGGTTCAGTGTTGCTTGCCTTGAAGCATAGTTGTGGTAGTCAACATAGATTACTCAGATGGAAAAGATATTCAGAGCCTTTTATTCAATGGCTTGGTAAGCTATCTTAGATTGTTGGCTGTTAAAGGCTCTCTATGATGAAAAGAGAACTATGAATGTTAGAGATAGCCTGCACAGATAAAAATACACCTTATGGAACAGCGGGGACTGTGAAGAGAAACAGACACACACGCACACACGCTAGCAAACACACTCTACACACACACGTGTACATTATAACATTGTTGTATGGTGGTATTATACATTTTGATATGTAGTGGTGTATTAATGTTATATGATGCACTGTTTTTATCTTTTGTTTTATGTGTGATGTAAGCGCCTTAATGTGTTTGGACCCCAGGAATAGTAGCTGCTGCCTTGACCTAACCCTAATACTTGGCAGCTAATGGGGATCCCTGATAAATACATCAAATTAAAATACAAAAATAAATACTTTGTAAAGGGCTGACAAAATACTTTTTGTAGGTAGCTTATGTTTAGAGCTTCAAGCTCAGGATAACACTAAAATCATAAAATAAAAGGTGTACTTATCCCATCCTAAAACCCACACAGCATGATGGTTTTAACATGCCTTTCAGTCCAACAATTATATAACCATCTGGTTGGGGAGACTGTAGTCAGGAAGGAGGAAAGGCAGCAGCCCAGATCTATGTGAGAAATGTGAGGGAGAGAAAAAGAGACTGACTGGGTGTCTGTAGCTCAGCTGTAGTACAACTTCACTTTATGCAACAGTGTAACCAACCTTCCATCTGAAGTACCATCTGAAGCATTCCACCGCATATACAAAACGTTGAGCTCTCAGCTCACTATAAGAACTAGAGACAGAGACTGAGATAAGCAGCTTACTTTGTGGCACGCAGTGAATAATGTTTTGCCTACTGTTTTTTCTCACTCTAAGACGATAGCATACCCGATGAAGAAAACTAAATAGACCTGTACACAGAATAAGTGTCACTTATAATAAATCATTGTAGTTTGGACAACAGTTACCTGTGTGCGCCTGCGCTATGATGGCATTAGCGTGGGGCTGTGCGGAGATGGCCAATCACATCACAGACGAGGTAGGCTACCGTAACCCACCAACCGGGCCTGCTGGGAGGCGCTTGGCTAGAGCCAGCTTTGGGTGAGCTGGGACAGCTCAAGACCGCAAGGGCGACAAACCGACAATCAGGGAGTGTGACGAGCAGCAAGTCATCCGTGTCACTCTCGTCTCTGTTCCTTCCTAGCAAGGTAAGAGTTATATTGACTGGCATTACTTGAATTAATTATCATATTACTGAGATTAAATAGTTGATGTGATAGTACGTTTTCGTTTTGATACTATTTGGTGAATGCTTAAAAGCCCTCCGAGAGTCCCATGAAGTGGCAAGAGTACGGAGCTCGATAGAGCGACATAACGTCGCTTGACATGACACTTGTATGGGATCAATATCAAATGTATTGTGAACACACAGCATGCATTTGTACTCGTGTATCATGATCTGTACAAATAAGTACCAATCCACAAATGTAAATCACTATCCACAAATGTAAATCACTATCCACAAATGTAAATCACTTTCCACAAATGTAAATCACATTCCACAAACAAACACCTTTTGATTTGTATTTGTAAATCGATATATTGCATTATAATTTTTTTATAACTGCAGATATGCAGGTCATTTCCAAGGGCCTTATTAAGTAAAATGACTGCCATAAAGATTTGCACATAGGAGAGATATGCCAAACCTACAACTCCATGTTTGGAAGCGCTTCAGTCACCTGATCATAGAAAAAATGTTTTCACACGTAGAAAGCGATTTGAATTCGTAGAAAAAAAGTTTTGTACCGGTAAAAAGCGATTTCTATAAATCGCTGACAGCTTCTGGTTCGGCCATGTTGATGCGGCAATATTGATTCCTGCAGAAATGATAGTATGGTAGCCATAATTTGTAACCATAGTATGTCCAACATAAATCATCGAAACCCTAGCCCACTCTATATTTGCAACACTATTGCGTCGTACACCCGTTCATCGCCCAAATAGTTGATTTAGCTGCCAAGTGTGATAGCACCACTAAATGTGAAGGATATGTCATACATTGTAAGTGATAAAATTGTAATTACCCTGGGTTTATAAGCGCGGAAATCGACCCTGCCGCACGAGCATGCTTTTGCGGGACAGTCGATAGCGCGCCGGACCTCGGGCTATGAAGGTCGAGGGTTCGAGACCTGCTCCCTGCTGTTTCATTACAACATTATAATCCATCCGCTGTCTCATGTTGCACAGACGATGAGCATTAAGGAGAAATAAGTATTCCTGAGGCCTCTAGCCGTTTCCCCAGGAGAGGCATGCAAAAGGTTGGTTATGGGATCAGACAATCAACACAGCTGCCAACACTCCCCTGTCCAATCTGTGGCATTATATTACCCTTATGTGAGAACTTTTTTCTACGACCTCAAATCGCTTTCTACGCGAAATAACTTTTTGGCTTTTTCTTGTCGTCAAATCCCTGCCAAAAATCAGGTGACCTAAGCGCTTCCAAACATGGAGTTGTAGGTTTGGCATATCTGTCATGTTTGCGCGTATCTCTCCTATGTGCAAATCTTTATGGAAGTCATTTTACTTAAGGCTCTTGGAAATGACCTGCATATCTGCAGTTATGAAAAAATGTAAATGCAATATATCGATTTACTAACACATCAAAATGTGTTTGTTTGTGGATAGTGAATTGCATTTGTGGATTGGTACTTATTTGTACCGATCATGATACACGAATACAAAATGGATGCTGTGTGTGTTCTCTATACATTTGGCATGATATTGATCCCATACACTTGGGGATTGTTGGTGACAGTTGCAAATGCACGTTTACATTTTATTTTATAGCCTAATTGATCCAAGTAGTTTATTTGCCTTTTTCGGCTTTAACTGCCGCTCAAAGACTACAACTTTATCCAATGCTCCGTTGGATTTATTCCAGAAAAAATAGCATACATACAAGAGGTATACAAACAGACAATGATAACATATGCTAGGGGGTACAACAAATGACAGATTATACAAATACCTTAAGATACACACGTATGAATTGTTTTAACAGCTTTCTTATTAGAAGAATGTAGAATGGTCTTAAATGTACTGCTCAAATTCCTCATAGAAAACATGGAGTAGTTTTTTGTTTGTGAATTTACATTCATGAATTATTACATTGTGCCATTAACACAATTAGATTTGAGGTAAAATTGCTTTTCTTTATCATTATTATAGTTAATTAAGGAAACTGAGCAGCATATTCTCCCATAGAAAAACTAAAGTCATCAATAATAATAACATTTGTAAAGAAATGATGGCAAGATATTCATCTTTTTATAAGTAGACAATGCCAAAATAAATGCAAAACTGTTTCTGGATGCTCAACACAACTACAGTTAATGTTAATATATTTTTTCATTTTATCCAGGTAATGATTCACAGGATAATACTTATGGATCATTCTGAAAGAGACCTATTTGATCTTGTTAATAAGCAGGTATCTGTGTGGTAATAACCTGACTTTTTCCCCCAATAGATATTGAAAAATGTATTCCAGTAAGTTGTGACATAAGGAATGGATGCAATGTATATATCTGTTGTTCTGAGGGAGCAAGGAGAAACACATTTCCCCCTATTGGAGAGTCAACTGGATTAAGGAGGGCAGGTCAAGAAGGCGAGGTCTGGTTACACCTCTAAACAACATGAGAGTTCCAGATGGAATAGCATCAAAGACTATGGCGAACTCTCTAGGTGTAAACAGGGATATTGTAATGAGGTAAAAACAATCCTCATATTGAGTAACAATCCTCCAGCAGGATATGATTATTAAACCAGTTCTTAAACAATAAAGACTTGTTTCTATACAAAATATCCGTATAGTTCCAAATGAAATGCCTATGCGGGGAAAATTATGTTTATATATTAACGACCACGCTAAGAATACTTGTCTATGAAAAGCAGGTCATTTTGTAGGAATCTTATCAATATTATAGTTACAAAGTAATATACAATTGAAGCCACTAAAACGGGAGAAGATGCAAGGAGGGTTGCAATTCCAAATTGAAGAAGGATTCTGAAATGTTTAGCCTAATTTATCTTAAGTATTATTCAAAGTAGGAAAAAAAAATTGAGACCACATATTCATATGTGTTCATAACGACAGATTTCCTAGTATAATGTGTACGGTTTTTCCAGATGAAGTTGAAAAGCATCTGGTCAACTGCTTTACCTATTTTGTTGTCAAGATGCAGGGACTGGGCTGCATAAGTAAGTCTGGAGATACCTTCAGCTTTAGAAAGCAATACTCAACCTTTCAAGGATAAATCCCTCTGCAACCAATGGTTCAACTTATTGTAGTTTTTTTTCGATAATAGGTGTGAAATTTAATGAGCATCTTATCTTTCCTGTTGACCCTTACATATGGTAATCCCAAGGTATGTCACCTTTTCCTTGACTGGAATATTGTATATAGAGGGTATCACACAGTCTTTAACAGCATACACTTATTAAGGTGTAGGCAAAGACCAGATGCTTTGGGAAAAATATTTATCACATCGACTACTCTAGGAATCTGATCAGCATCTTTCAAAAAGAGGGTGGTGTCATCTGCAAGCTGACTGATGATAATATCTCTGTCAGCAATAGAGATCCATTTTATATTGCTGGATTTAACAGAACATTTAAGAAGTTGTGTTTGCAAGCAGGAAGAGGTAAGGTGAAATTGGGCAACCTTGCCTAATTCCTCTTTTCAAATCAAATCTAGGAGAAGTGCTTTAATTTAATGGAACTGTTCCCATTCATTATAAAGAGTTTCAATAGTACTACAAAATAATTCCCCAAAACCACATTTCTCAAGGGAGCGAAATAGAAACTTATGTTCCACTGTATTGATTCATAAAAGTCTAAGAAGACAATCAAACTATCTTGGAAGATTAGATCAGAATAGTCAATAAGGTTTAACAGCAGTTGGAAATTATGAGATACATGTCTATTCCTCATGAAGCCAGATTGAGTTCCCTTCTATTATTGAGTCCAATACTGCCTTCATTCTTTTTGCAAATATAGATGCTAATATTTTGTTGTCATTATTGAGAGGATAGATTGGACGCCAATTATCGAGGAGAAGCAAGTCTTTCTTGGACTTAGGTATTAATGTAATCAGACCTTAAGTCAAACTGGGAGGGAGAGCATTATTTGCAATGCTTTCAGAAAATACCTCCAATAGAAATGTGGCTAACTGTTGAGAAAAAGTTTTGTAAAACTCAGCAGATATACCATAAATCCCAGGAGACTTATTGTTGTTAAGGTGTTCAGTAGAATAAATGATCTCTTCAACTATAATAGGGTCATCACAGTGTTCCCTCTCAGCCTCCCAAATTGATTTCACATCCCCCAGAGTGTCCAAAAAAACTGAGTTGAGGACACCTCACAATACTTATAACTATATAAAATCCTGCAGAAGTTGCAACTAAAGATAGAGATTAATTTGGGATTATCTGTGATGAGAGCATTAATATGTATTTGTTGAATTGTATTATTTTTAGTGGTATTCTTCTAACCTGAGAAAATAAGATTAATTTTGTTCACCCTCCTCTCGCCACTTCTTCCTGGATTTTATTTATTTATCTGTTATATTACCAGGTAAATTGACTGAGAACACATTCTCATTTGCAGCAACAACCTGGGGAATAGTTACAGGGGATGAATGAGCCAATTGTAAACTGGGGATTATTAGGTGACCATGATGGTTTGAGGGCCAGATTGGGAATTTAGCCAGGACACCGGGGTTAACACCCTTACAATAAGTGCCATGGGATCTTTAATGACCTCAGAGAGTCAGGACACAACCGTTTAACATCCCATCCGAAAGACTGCACCCTACACAGGGCAGTGTCCCCAATCACTGCCCTGGGGAATTGGGATATTTTTTAGACCAGAGGAAAGAGTGCCTCCTACTGGCCCTCCAACACCACTTCCAGCATCATCTGGTCTCCCATCCAGGAACTGACCAGGACCAACCCTGCTTAGCTTCAGAAGCAAGCCAGCAGTGGTATGCAGGGTGGTAGATCTGACAAAGGCTCCCTCTGCTTTCAGTTTATACATATCATCCAACTTGTGTTGTAGCTCAAACAGGACAAATTTGTCATCCTCTGAGAGACTTTCAACAGGCTTATGAACAAGAGAGGTGATCTTTGTAATTACACTTTCTTCTTCAACTCTCCTCGTCTTGGCAAGAATACTAACATATTTTCAAACCTCACAATTAAAAAGCTCCCAGTTGTTATTGTATGAATTGTCATTTATAGCTTTGTTCCAGAAGTGTGTAATTAAATAGTTTATCTCCATCTTTACAAACTCATGTTTTAGTATAGAGCTCCTAAGCTTCCTGTAGGATGATCTGCCAAGGCCATTATCAGAGAACATGTTTTAATGTCAATTTAAATAGCTCTGCCAATGCTCCGTTGACATATTACTTCACCACTTGTTCTCTATTGTCTATGGAGAGGAATTCCTGTGGAGAGAGAGTTCACAGACCTAATATAAACAATTTATCATGTTGACATATTTGGTTTTCATCTTACTTTTATTTAGTTTTTAGACTACTTTTTTTTACTTTGTCCTATTTATTTAGTAGGCTTACAGTTTTTTATAAGAAGTTGAGAGAGTGTTGGGCCTAAGTGTAAAAAATAAAAAGTTACCGGAGACAGTTGAGGGCATGCCTTTGGGGCAAATTCGAGAACTGTCTGTAGTTGATATGAAATAGAATAAATTAAATGAACGCAGAAAAAATCCTGCATGCAAATTCCAAATCAGGGCATTGTGCTGAAGTTATAATTTGCCTAGTTTTTATTTATTTGACCCTTATTTAACTAGGCAAGTCAGTTAAGAACAAATTCTTATTTTTAATGGCAGCCTAGGAACAGTGGGTTAACTGCCTTATTCAGGGGCAGAACGACAGATGTTTATCTTGTCAACTCGGGATTAGATCTTGCAACCTTGCGGATAAAAGTCTAATATTCTAGCCACTAGGCTACCTGACTTGCTTAGTTAAATAAAGGTTCAATTTAAAATGAAAATAAAAATAAAATACAAAAATAACTCTATTAGAGTGACGTGTAATTTGCTCATCATGAGACACAGTCAACATGTTGACTGCAGTAGGTATTCTGAAAGCCCTCCAATTAAACCTACCTTCCATATTTACAATCTTTGAAATCCAGTGATTTTTGTTTTATGATTGTAACGATAATTTTTAAGATTGTTGTGACATTTTGTCAGTGTCATTAGTTAAATCTTTCTGGTGAGATTAATATTGAGGTAGATCTTCACTGAACTAAACTGGAGGTCCCTAGTCTGGGTGCCAGTCTGTTTCTAAAACCTTGCCAAATCCATGTCACTCATAGTTTCATAAGGAGTTGGCAAGATACCAGAAATAGAATGGCACCCAGGCTAGGAGGGCCCCTTACACCAGATCCTGCCCCTGACAATCTGTTCTTAGATCAGTGATAGGAAGCCTGTCTGACAAGGCACCCCTGTTCAAAGTACATCTGATAATATCCTCAAGGGGCTGTGCCTTGTACCAATTACCTTTTTAACACAACAAACATGTATTGAGCCCAAAGACAGGGGAATTAGTATCCATTAATTACAGAACAAGCACAGTAACATACTTTTTTTCATTGGCCTTTAACTTGCTACCATGTTATTACCATGTTGGTCCCACTTTCGGTGCTATAATGTAAAGTGCTAAGACAGTGCCAGTTCTCTGCCCTCCTGGCCAGGTGTCCCGGAATTACGTTTACTATGTTACGTCTAGTCTATGAGACCAGGCATTTTGGCCAGGGTTCCCTTGATAAATAGGTATTTTGACCTCACCTTTATCAGGACAACGTGGTCAAATAAAATAATAATAGTTATGTAAGTCACCCTTTTATTTGAATAGGTCAATAGATCAAACTATGATATAAAACAGACATAAAACAGCATTTCTACTTCCTGGTTTTATGTCCATATAGATGACAGACGTGGAGCTGATGAAGAGGATGTTACGGGCGGTGCTGGCGGCCAATAAGAGCGGGCCCGGGGTGTCTTTGTCTCGCCTCCAGTCTGAATACAAAGCTCTGACTGGTGAACAGATCCCTCATAAACAGATGGGTCATGCCAGTCTGGACACCCTGCTGCACAGCATTCCCAGCGTGGTTCACATGGAGCGCAACTGCACTGGGGAGGTGAGGAGAGAGTGTACACACATACACATACAAACTCATGGATGGATGGGTGGACGGATAGATGGACGAGTGGGTGGGTGGATGGATGGGTGGGTGGGTGGATGGACGGATGGGTGGGTGGGTGGACGGATGGGTGGGTGGACGGGATGGATGGACAGATGGGTGGATGGATGGATGGACTGGGAGACAAACAGCATGAGGAGAAAACACACAAACACATAGATGGACGGACAGATAGACACACACACACACACAACACAACACTTGTACAGCAACACGCACATATACAGTGGGGAGAACAAGTATTTGATACACTGCTGATTTTGCAGGTTTTCCTACTTACGAAGCATGTAGAGGTCTGTAATTTTTATCATAGGTACACTTCAACTGTGAGAGACGGAATCTAAAACAAAAATCCAGGATGTCACATTGTATGATTTTTAAGTAATTCATTTGCATTCTATTTGACATGACATAGAAATTGTATGATTTTTAAGATTCATTTGCATCATTTGCAAAAGTATTTGATACATCAGCAGAACTTAATATTTGGTACAGAAACCTTTGTTTGCAATTACAGAGATCATACGTTTCCTGTAGTTCTTGACCAGGTTTGCACACACTGCAGCAGGGATTTTGGCCCACTCCTCCATACAGACCTTCTCCAGATCCTTCAAGTTTCGGGGCTGTCGCTGGGCATTACAGACTTTCAGCTCCCTCCAAAGACTTTCCATTGGGTTCAGGTCTGGAGACTGGCTAGGCCACTCCAGGACCTTGAGATGCTTCTTACGGAGCCACTCCTTAGATGCCCTGGCTGTGTGTTTCGGGTCGTTGTCATGCTGGAAGACCCAGCCACGACCCATCTTCAATGCTCTTACTGAGGGAAGGAGGTTGTTGGCCAAGATCTCGCGATACATGGCCCCATCCATCCTCCCCTCAATACGGTGCAGTCATCCTGTCGCCTTTGCAGAAAAGCATCCCCAAAGAATGATGTTTCCACCTCCATGCCTCACGGTTGGGTTGGTGTCCTTGGGATTGTACTCATACTTCTTCTTCCTCCAAACACAGCGAGTGGACTTGAGACCAAAAAGCTCTATTTTTGTCTCATCAGACCACATGACCTTCTCCCATTCCTCCTCTGGATCATCCAGATGGTCATTGGAAAACTTCAGACGGGCCTGGACATGCGCTGGCTTGAGCAAGGGAACCTTGCGTGCGCTGCAGAATTTTAATCCATGACGGCGTAGTGTGTCACTAATGGTTTTCTTTGAGACTGTGGTCCCAGCTCTGGTTGGTAGGTGATCAAATACTTATATGCAATAAAATGCAAATTAATTACTTAAAAATCATACAATGTGATTTTCTGGATTTTTGTTTTAGATTCTCACAGTTGAAGTGTACCTATGCTAAAAAATTACAGAGCTCTACATGCTTTATAAGTAGGAAAACCTGCAAAATCGGCAGTGTATCAAATACTTGTTCTCCCCACTGTATACACACATATACACACACACACACACACACACACACACACACACACACACCACAAACACGTACACACACAGTCTTGTACAGCTAACCTTGTGGGGACTCAGAATTCAGTCCCATTCAAAATCTTATTTTCCCTAAACTTAACCCTAAACCTAACCCCTACTCTTACCCTACCCTAACCCTGCAACTAACCCTAGCATCTAACCATAAAACTAACCCTAGCTTCTGACCCTAACTCAAAATGTAATTCTAACACTAATTCTAACCTTAACCATGAACCCCCTGGAAATATAGCGTTTGACCTCGTCAGGACTAACAAAATGTCCCCAGTTGGTCAAATGTTTGTTTGTTTACTATTAGTCCCCACAATTCACTTACTGCACACATACACTCCAGTGGCTGGCTAAAGATAATTAAAGTATCAAAAGATGTCTCTCTGAGACGCCAAAGTAATTAAAGCAATGATGCTGAACAATGATTATCCTGCTGGTGTGAGATAATGAGTGTGCCCTGTGGTGTGTGTGTGCACGTCTGCGTGTGTGTGTGCACGTCTACGTGGGTGTGTGCCCTCTGGTGTGTGTGTGCCCACTGGTGTGTGTGTGCCCTGTGGTGTGTGTGTGCCCTGTGGTGTGTGTCTCCTCTCGATCCTCTCCAGATGGTGTGTTTCGCCTCAGTCTCCAGCGAGACGGCCCACGTTGCCAAACTGGTGGCTAGACAGCGTACCTCCAAGAAGACTGGACGACCCCAAATGGTCAACTGTCAGATAAGGGTCAAACCGGCCGCCCCTCTCATCCTCAATGGTAAGGTGTGTGTGTCTGTGTGGGGGGAGGTCTTTGTCTGACTGCCTAATCCATATTATTTTTCAATATGGAGTGGCTTCTGAGCCGACATTTCTCGACCCCTCTTCCCCACAGCTAAAGGTCCCGACGCTTCTGCTATTGTGCGAGTTTCTCTACTTGTAGAGAACAAAGCTGATTCAATGTCTGCAAGCTCACATCATGATACTATTCTACATAACACAACCAAATACAATAGCAGTGTAACATTACTGGAAGACAAAAAACACCACCTCATTTCTTATGAGAATTTAGGATGATTGTGCGAGGCCAAAACTCAACAGTTCACATCACTAAGCAAAATATGTGCTTTGATTAAAATCAGAACAGGTAGGCTATGCTGCAGTTTGTTAACACCATCTACTTTAATTTGCTCACTGTACGTCATTCAAATATGTGCTTTGATTAAAATCAACACAGGTAGGCTATGCTGCAGTTTGTTCACACCATCTACTTTAATTTGCTCACTGTACGTCATTCAAAACAACGCTGTAGGCTACTTCGACCCAACGCTGTAGGCTACCTCGACGCGACGCTGTAGGCTACCTCGGTGCAACGCTGTAGGCTACCTCGGTGCAACGCTGTAGGCTACCTCAACGCAACGCTGTAGGCTACCTCGACGCAACGCTGTAGGCTACCTCGGCATAACGCTGTAGGCTACCTCAACGCAACGCTGTAGGCTACCTCGGCGCAACGCTGTAGGCTACCTCGACGCAACGCTGTAGGCTACCTCGACGCAACGCTGTAGGCTACCTCGACGCAACTCTGTAGGCTACCTCGGCGTAACGCTGTAGGCTACCTCGGCGCAACGCTGTAGGCTACTTCGGCGTAATGCTGTAGGCTACCTCGGCGCAACGCTGTAGGCTACCTCGGCGCAACGCTGTAGGCTACCTCGACGCAACGCTGTAGGCTACCTCGGCGCAACGCTGTAGGCTACCTCGGCGCAACGCTGTAGGCTACCTTGACGCAACGCTGTAGGCTACCTTGACGCAACGCTGTAGGCTACCTCGACGCAACGCTGTAGGCTACCTCGACGCAACGCTGTAGGCTACCTCGACGCAACGCTGTAGGCTACCTTGACGCAACGCTGTAGGCTACCTCGACGCAACGCTGTAGGCTACCTCGACGCAACGCTCTATAACTCAAGAAGCTCTAAATGCATATCCCCATGAAACTGATTGAGGTCAAATGGTTACTATGCAGATGCTACATGGACGTATCATTCGCTATTGACTGGGAGAAATGTGAAGGGAAGGAGACCACAAAAATGTGAGTGTAAAATAGAGGTAAAGAAACGTGCAGAACGTGATTCAGGATGCGGTGGAACAGGGCGGTTACCTACGGGGATCCGTAGCCTCAGCCTTTTCCATAGCCACCAAACCTACAGTATAGAAAGGCATATTGGGTCTTATCTGAGCAGGGCAGCCTTGTGTGACTGTCTCTGTATACACCAGCTATTGTATTAGCAGAGATCCAAGCCTTTTGAAACTGAGATTTCACCTCATACCGATTCCATTGAATGCCCCCTTTTGGAATGAAACTGGTGAAGATGCAATTAACTTTTATCAAATTACACAGACACTTGAGCTTGATTGTAGAATAAGTCTGAACTCAATTACCTACATACGTTTGGAATGGGACCGCACTGGGCACACGCTGGTTGAATCAACGTTCTTTCCACGTGGAACCAACGTTGATTAAATGTTGAATTCATGTCTCTGCCCAGTGGGACAGTGATGTTGGACAATGTACAGTGTGTACTTGATTTACAAGAGTATGCAAGAGTATGACAGGTTGAAAGTTAATGACATGGAAAGGTAGCTTGACTATTTCCTGATTAAGTTGTCAGTATTCAGTGCATTTTATCCGTGTTCAATACATTCTTTCAGTGTTCAATACATTCTTTCAGTGTTCAATACATTCTTTCAGTGTTCAATACATTCTTTCAGTGTTCAATACATTCTTTCAGTGTTCAATACATTCTTTCAGTTATCTGTACATTCTTTCAGTGTTGTGGAGAGGGGAAGAGAGAGGGGGGTGAAGTAGAGAGGGGAAGAGAGAGGGGGGTAGAGAGGGGGGTGAAGTAGAGAGGGGGGAGGGGGGTGAAGTAGAGAGGGGAGAAGAGAGAGGGGGTGAAGTAGAGAGGGGAAGAGAGAGAGAGGGGGATGAAGTAGAGAGGGGGGGTGAAGGTAGGGAGGGGGGGGGATGAGAGAATAAGAAGAGGAAGGGGAGGGAGGGAGGGAGGCAGAGAGATAGATTGGGGAGGAAAAGGGAGATGAAGCAGAGAGAGGGAGATGGGCAGGGAGAGAGAGATGAAGTAGAGAGGGGGAGAGGGAAGCAGAGAGAGGAAGATGGGCAGGGAGAGAGAGATGAAGTAGAGAGGGGGAGAGAGGAAGCAGAGAGAGGGAGATGGGCAGGGAGAGAGAGATGAAGTAGAGCGGGGGAGAGAGGAAGCAGAGAGAGGGGGGAGGGAGAGAATGGGGGAAGAGAGAGGGAGGGGGAGCGGGAGGGAGGCAGAGAAAGATAGAGCAAAGAAACTCATCGCAGCTGTGAACAGAGCATTTGGAAGCAAGAGGTAAGGTGCTGATTCGCATGCCAATACAGCAGCCCCTGTCTCTTCCTGCCTCCTCTCTCTGTCGGTCTGTCTCTCTCTCTCTTTATTTCTCTCTCTTCCTCCCTCTCTCTCTCTCTCTTTATTTCTCTCTTCCTCCCTCTTTCTCTCTCTTCCTCCCTCTTTCTCTCTTCCTCCCTCTTTCTCTCTCTTCCTCCCTCTCTCTGTCTCTCTTCCTCCCTCTCTCTTTATTTCTCTCTCTTCCTCCCTCTCTCTCTCTTTATTTCTCTCTCTTCCTCCCCCTCTCTCTTTATTTCTCTCTCTTCCTCCCTCCCCCTCTCTCTTGTGGTGTGGTGTGGAATGGAATGGTGTTGAGTGGTGTGTTGTGTTGTGGTTTGGAGTAGTATGGAGTAGTGTGGAATGGTGTGGTATAGTGTGGAGTTGATTAGTGTTGAGTGGTGTGGAGTGATGTGGAGTTGAGTAGTGTGGAGTGATGTGGTGTGTGACGTCATGACAGCTGGGATTGGCTAACATGGATGATGTAACATGTCAGAATCTGATGTGGGTTGATGATGTAATGTAAGGCAGATGATGTAATATTAGTCTTGCACTGGATTGGATTGGATAGGGTGGTGTCATGTCGGAACTAGGTTAATGAACCGGATACAGGTATAGAGCATTATGGGTACTATGGTACGTCATGCTACAGGTACACTGTATATACAAAAGTATGTGGACACCCCTTCAAATGAGTGGATTTGGCTATTTCAGCCACACCCGTTGCTGACAGGTGTATAAAATCAAGCACACAGCCATGCAATCTCGAAAAGTCTTGGAGCAACAACGGCTCAGCCACGAAGTGGTAGGCCACACAAGCTCACAGAATGGAACCGCCGAGTGCTGAAGCAAGTAGCGCATTAAAATTATCTGTCCTCGGTTACAACACTCAATACTGAGTTCCAATCTGCCTCGGGAAGCAATGTCAGCACAATAACTGTTCGCCGGGAGCTTCATGAAATGGGTTTCCATGGCCGAGCAGCCGCACACAATCCTAAGATCACCATGTACAATGCCAAGTGTTGGCAGGAGTGGTGTAAAGCTCGCCGCCATTGGACTCTGGAGCAGTGGAAACGCGTTCTCTGGAGTGATGACTCACGCTCACCATCTGGCAGTCCGACTGAAAAGTCTAGGTTTGACGGATGCCAGGAGAACTCTATCTGCCCAAATGCATAGTGCCAACTGTAAAGTTTGGTGGAGGAGGAATAATGGCCTGGGGCTGTTTTTCATGGTTCGGGCCCCTTAGTTCCAGTGTAGGGCAATCTTAACGCTACACCATACAATGACATTCTCAATGATTCTGTGCTTCCAACTTTGTGGCAAAAGTTTGGGGAAGGCCCTTTCCTGTTTCAGCATGACAATGCCCCCGTGCGCAAAGCGAAGTCCATACAGAAACGGTTTGTCGAGATCGGTGTGCAAGGACTTGACTGGCCTGCACAGAGCCCTGACCTCATACCAACTCCATATTAATGCCCATGATTTTGGAATGAGATTTTTGACAAGCAGGTGTCCACATACTTTTGGTCATGTAGTGTACAATGTTAAGTGCTGCAGAGAGATTCTAGAATATCTGACCTCCAATCAAGGCTTCGGAAAAAAAAGAGTATGATAATTTGACGATCGAGCATATTAAAAAGCTATGTTGTCATCCATTTGATCCCACTGGCGATGATGACTTGTCGGCCTGGCTTTTCGGGATGATCGATGTCATTACTGGAATGGACTGGAAGGTATGATGTCATCTCAAAACTGAGCAGCAACGGAAAGCATGATGATGACGTAATCTACACTGGCAGTTATAGTGACTGTTTTTTTCTAATTGACTAAAGCACAGGACGTCAGTGCCTTGTCTAACTGTGCTATTTTCTCCCCTTGCCAACTGACCTTTTGCAGATGATGGATGTGAAGGGCGTGAGTTTCTGAGTGTGACATGGCACGACGTGGAATGCTTTGCATATTTGTGTGTGTTAGTTCTGTACATGTTTCTATGTGTGTACACAGCTGTGTATTTCTTATCATCCTGCCACTACCCTCTTTTGTCTCCTCCCCAGCCAAGCCCAGAACCTCTCTGAGACAGCCAGACCACAGGGGTCGCGGTGTGGGGCGAGGAGGAGGTGGGGGCGGCCGAGGATTGGGAGTCCAGCATGGAGACTTCAGACATGGGAGGGACATGAGGAACACCCAATCAGAGGGAAAGAGCAATCAGAGCTCCAACCAGAACAAACCAATCAATCAGAACACCCCTGCTACCAGGAAGTCCTATGTGCCCTCTGAGAGGTGAGTGGTGATTAGTGGAAACCATAAACTAGACTGGCTAGACTCCACTAATCATTCCCTTATGACTGAAAGGAGTTAAATGGAAAAGCAATGGAGGAAGAACTTGTCAAAAAGCAGGACAGACTGACGTTCTCTCACCCTGCTGACCTAATACTGTGAATAGCAATCATCTGTTGGGGCTGTTTGAAATTCTGTCCTTGTAGAAAACGACTCTCTAGAAATTAAATAGTTAAGAGTTTCTTACTCTGTTAAAAAGTGGAATCTGGAGTAGGGGGAAATATTGCCACTGGCCGTTCCACTACGGTTGTTATTGTTTCTGTTGCGGAGATGAGGAGCGTTGTGCAGATTAGTGAAAAACATTTGAGTACGTATTGTGCTCGTCTACCGTGCGTGCGATGATGTCAGAGGGGAAAAATGGTTTGTTTTCAGTATCTTCTTTGTTGTTGTAATAACGCAAATGGATGTGGCTGTTTCACCATGAAGGATTCCAGTTTCCAGTTGCAAGCATTGCCATCGCTGTGAGGGGAGGATTCTGTTCCATGCACTCTAAAACAAACTAGGAATCACAATCAGGAACTACTAGGAATCAGAATCAGGAAATTAAAGGATGAAAATAATGAAAACAAGGATTTTTTCTCTGTCAGTCAGTCACTCTCCATTCTGTGTTTCTTTCTCTCTTTCTTTACTCTGTCCTCTCCGGTCCTCTGTCCTCTCCAGTCCTCTGTCCTCTCCAGTCCTCTGTCCTGTCCGGTCCTCTGTGCTCTTCGGTCTGTCCTCTTCGGTCTGTCCTCTCCGGTCCTCTGTCCTCTGTCCTCTCCGGTCCTCTGTCCTCTCCGGTCCTCTGTCCTCTTCGGTCTGTCCTCTTTGGTCTGTCCTCTCCGGTCCTCTGTCCTCTCCGGTCCTCTGACCTCTCCGGTCCTCTGTCCTCTCCGGTCCTCTGTCCTCTCCGGTCCTCTGTCCTCTCCGGTCTGTCCTCTTCGGTCTCTTCCATAGTTAATGACTTGAATGAGAATAGCACCGTGAATCAATGGCGCTGGAACCCACTGGTTGCATTGGTGGTGCCAGCCATCCCTCTCCCTCCCGCTCGCTCCCTTTCCTCCCTCTGTGCTTATTCAGGAGTAGCACCAGAGCTGCAGCAGCCTCTCTTTCTCTCTCTCTTACCCCTTCTGTCTCCCTCCCCCTATCCTGTTTTTTCCATCACAATCTGGGCCCTGGCAGCTAGCTAATGAAAACAACTGACCTCAACCGACTCAATCTTCTGTTTTGTGTATCAGTGACACTCTCTCACCAGACAATGGACCACAGCAGAGACCTGGGTGGCATGACTGAAACCATAGGGACAAGGCAGACTAGTCCCTCTCCTATTCTGCTACAGATTAGCAGCCCAATGAATCAGCATGTCTGTAGTAGGACAGTCACTTTCATCTGACGCCTCAAATCAAATGCAAAGAGACACGCAAGCAGCTGATTATATATGTTTTTTAAACTACCTGTAATCAGTTACGTTACCAGCTAAAATATTGTAATCAGATTACAGATATCTTTTTTTTTAACTAGATGATTACTTCTTGGATTCATTTTAAATTCAGAAAGGATGTTTGCGGGATAAAAATACATTGACATCTTTCTGTTTTCTCAATGACATTCAATTCAGGAAAAAAGGTGCAAGTTTAAATTTGTTCCACCTGAGCGAGTCTGACCACAAGTCAGAGACCACTATGATGTCAGAGACCATTACGATGACACACCAAATGCATTTTATGAATCCTTTTTTTATTCTTATAATGCCTCATAAGGGGAAAGTAATTCAACATGAACTGAAATGAATTAGATTACAGAATTTGGTAATGTTACTGCTAAAATAATTCCACAGGTAACTAGTAACAGATTACATTTAGAAGATCACCTACCTACCCTGATTACAAATGGTCTCAAATGTTTATCTGGCATCCTGTTAACTTTTGGGGCAGAAAGTATTTAACAGTTGAAGTCAGAAGTTTACATACACCTTAGCCAAATACATTTAAACTCAGTTTTTCACAATTCCTGACATTCAATCCTAGTAAGAATTCCCGGTCTTAGGTCAGTTAGGATCACCATTTTATTTGAAGAATGTGAAATGTCAGAATAATAGTAGAGAGAATGATTTCTTTCAGCTTTTATTTCTTTCATCACATTCCCAGTGGGTCGGAAGTTTACATACACTCAATTAGTATTTGGTAGCATTACCTTTAAATTGTTTAGCTTGGGTCAAACGTTTCAGGTAGCCTTCCACAAGCTTCTCACAATAAGTTGGGTGAATGTTGGCCCATTCCTCCTGACAGAGCTGGTGGAACTGAGTCAGGTTGGTAGGCCTCATTGCGCACACACTTTTTCAGTTCTGCCCACAAGTTTTCTATAGAATTGAGGTCAGGGCTTTGTGATGGCCACTCCAATACCTTGACTTTGTTGTCCTTAAGCCATTTTGCCACAACTTTGGAAGTACGTTTGGGGTCATTGTCCATTTGGAAGACCCATTTGTGACTAAGCTTTAACTTTAACTGATGCCTTGAGATGTTGCTTCAATATATCCACATAATTTTTCTTCCTCATGCTGCCATCTATTTTGTGAAGTGCACCAGTCCCTCCTGCAGCAAAGCACCCCCACAACATGATGCTGCCACCCCTGTGCTTCACGGTTGGGATGGTGTTCTTCGGCTTGCAAGCCTCCCCCTTTTTCCAACAAACATAACGATGGTCATTATGGCCAAACAGTTCTATTTCTGTTTCATCAGACCAGAGGACATTTCTCCAAAAAGTATGATCTTTGTCCCCATGTGCAGTTTTAAACCGTAGTCTGGCTTTTTTATGGCAGTTTTGTAGAAGTGGCTTATTCCTTGCTGAGCGGCCTTTCAGGTTGTCGATATATAACTTGTTTTACTGTGGATATAGATACTTTTGTACCTGTTTCCTCCAGCATCTCCACAAGGTCCTTTGCTGTTGTTCTGGGATTTATTTGCACTTTTTGCACCAAAGTACGTTCATCTCTAGGAGAAAGAACGCGTCTCCTTCCTGTGCGATATGACAGCTGCGTAGTCCCATGGTGTTTATACTTGTGTACTATTGTTTGTACAGATGAACGTGGTACCTTCAGGTGTTTGGAAATTGCTCCCAAGGATGAACCAGACTTGTGGAGGTCTACAATTTTTTTTCAGAGATCTTGGCTGATTTCTTTTGATTTTCCCACGATGTCAAGCAAAGAGGCACTGAGTTTGAAGGTAGGCCTTGAAATATATCCACAGGTACACCTCCAATTGACTCAAATGATGTCAATTAAGCTATCAGAAGCTTCCAAAGCCATGACATCATTTTCGGGAATTTTCCAAGCTGTTTAAAGGCACAGTCAACTGTATGTAAACTTCTGACCCACTGGAATTGTGATGCAGTGAATTATAAGTGAAGTAGTCTGTAAACAAATGTTGGAAAAATTACTTGTCATGCACAAAGTAGAGGTCCTAACTGACTTGTCAAACTATAGTTTGTTAAAACCTCTTGGAACTACCCAGCCGGGATCTGGGAGAATTGTCATCAACTACACTAATTAGCATAGCGCAACAGTAAAAAAAATGCTAGAAAATATTCATATTCATGAAATCAAAAGTGAAATATAGTGAAACACAGCTTACCCTTTTGTTAATCACCCTGTCATCTCAGAATTTGAAATTATGCTTTACAGCCAAAGCAAGACAAGCGTTTGTGTAAGTTTATCGATAGCCTAGCATAGCGTCATGTCCAGCTAGCAGCAGGAAGCTTGGTCAAGAAAATCAGAAAAGCAATCAAATTAACTGTTTACCTTTGATGATCTTCTGATGTTTTCACTGACGAGACTCCCAGTTAGACAGCAAATGTTCCTTTTGTTCCATAAAGATTATTTTTATACCCAAAATACCTCCTTTTGTTGGTCACGTTATGTTGAGAAATCCACCGGAAATAGCGGTCACGACAACGCCAAAAAAACTAAACAATTATGTTCATAATATTGACAGAAACATGGCAAACGTTTTTTATAATCAATCCTCAAGGTGTTTTTCAAATATCTATTCGATAATATATCAATCGGGACAATTGGCTTTTCAGTAGGAGCGAGATGAAAAATGGGCCACTTACGCAATGTAGTCGTTTACACTCATTCTTCAAAATAAAGGCCTGAAACTACGTCTAAAGGCTGTAGACACCTTAGGGAAGCCACAGAAAAAGGAATCTGCTTGATATCCCTTTCAATGGGCAATAGGGATGCATAGAAAGACAGGGGTATCAAAATAAGAGTCACTTCCTGATTGGATTTTTCTCAGGATTTTGCCTGCAATATCAGTTCTGTTATACTCACAGACAATATTTTTTACAGTTTTGGAAACTTCAGAGTGTTTTCTATCCTAAGCTGTCAATTATATTGATATTCTAGCATCTGGTCCTGAGAAATAGGCCGTTTACTTTGGGTATGTTATTTTTCCAAAAAATAAAAATAGTGCCCCCTAGTTTCAAGGGGTTTTAACTAGAAATTTGTGGAGTGGTTGAAAAACGAGTTTTAATGACTCCAACCTTAGTGTATGTAAACTTCAGACTTCAACTGTATATGTAGCTATCCATCCTAGTTTACAATATATATAATATTTAAATGTAGATTCCTGTGTTATGTACCAGCCATGACCGTGCGTAGGCACAGCCAAGTGGTGGGATAAGGGAACTGCTTGTCAAGCGTAGCCTGGGGAATGGAGAAAATATGTTTAAAATGTGTGAAATTGGGAAAGTAATAATTAAATCATTTTTCGTTTTCATTGTATTTCCATTGTGAATTCATGCAACACATCTTGTATCAGTGCATTTGTCATGATAATAATCCATATAAAGTACAGTTATTTGTTAAATTAGAGGTACGTGTGAAAGTAAAACCATTGTTGATATACAATAAAAGACAGATAACAGGAAATCCGATGAGAGATGGCTGATCTTGCTCTGTTTTGAAGATTTGGCACACGTTGCATTTCTTAGAGAGACCGTTTTTAGAGAAAGGTGGGACTTTTTTGCACTAAATACAGATTGGCTCATCAGATATACTGTAGTTTCCCGAACCAATCTCTAAGGATTTAGAAAGGCAAACACATGCCATTCCGGTGCACATTCAAGTGCCATCTACCCTCGTGTTTTTGGCAACGTGCACTTTTCAGCGGGAGCTTGTTGATCGGCATCTCACAGCCCTCGATGAACCAATGTTTTGGATGCAATCATCAACAAAACGACCAGTTAAATACAATTTCGATTGACAGCACGCACATCGCCATAAAAGCACCACCAAATCAAAACTAGTTCAACTATATGAACTGAAAAGGCTTCCACTCATAATGTGCAGGTGATAGGTTATGTGACGCGGGAAAGACTATAGTGGCCAGGTGGAATGCACCACTCGTTCATTCTGCAGAACAGCAATGTTGGCCTATTCACCTACATGAGGGAGCTGTTGAGGATGGATGGCTTATTGGTGAGTGTTAATTACTCATTTGAAGTAAATTGACCATTGCTAAAGTAACTTGATTTGTCCTAATGGTCCTCTCTTTGTAGCTATGTTTACTGGTCAAGCCACAACTGAGCGAGCCAAATAAAACCTTTTAGCTGTATTTTTTTCATCGTTCTTTTTGGTTGTGCTTTGTATTTTATGGTACGGCGTTGTATATTCCCCACTGGCTTTAAAGGGAGGATTTTGACTAGAGGTCGACCGAATATGATTTTTCAACACCAATACCGATTATTGGAGGACAAAAAAAAAAAGCTGGTACCGATTAATGGCCGATTTGTATCTAATGGGTGGCATCCATGAGTCTAAATATTCCAGTTACATTGCACAACCTTCAATGTTATGTCATAATTACGTAACATTCTGGCAAATTAGTTCGCAATGAGCCAGGCTGCCCAAACTGTTGCATATACCCTGACTCAGCGTGCAATGAACGCAAGAGAAGTGACACAATTTCACCTGGTTAATATTGCCTGCAAACCTAGATTTCTTTTAGCTAAATATGCAGGTTTAAAAATATATACTTGTGTATTGATTTTAAGAAAGGCATTGATGTTTATGGTTAAGTACACATTGGAGCAACGACAGTCATTGATTGATTGTTTTTTTATAAGATAAGTTGAATGCTAGCTAGCAACTTACCTTGGCTTACTGCATTCGTGTAACAGGCAGGCTCCTCGTGAGGCAGGTGGTTAGAGCGCTGGACTAGTTAACTGTAAGGTTGCAAGATTGGATCCCCCGAGCTGACAAGGTAAAAATCTGTCGTTCTGCCTCGTTCCTAGGCCGTCATTGAAAATAAGAATGTGTTCTTAACTGACTTACCTAGTTAAATAAAGATTAAATATATATATTTTTAAATCTGCAAAATCGGCGCCCAAAAATACGAATTTCCGATTGTTATGAAAACTTGAAATCGGCCCTAATCAATCGGCCATTCCGATTAATCGGTCGACCTCTAATTTTGACCCGATATGGTTAATTAGGGGCATTTCGAAATGCAAACAGCCAAGGTCGTGCACGATCACTGAAGCTAATAACAATTGGTATTTCAAATCAAATCAAATTTATTTCTCACCTACACATGGTTAGCAGATGTTAATGCGAGTGTAGCGAAATGCTTGTGCTTCTAGTTCCGACAATGCAGTAATAACCAATGAGTAATCTAACCTAACAATTCCAAAACTACTACCTTGTACACACAAGTGTAAAGGGATAAAGAATATGTACACAAAGATATATGAATGAGTGATGGTACAGAACGGCATAGGCGAGATGCAGTAGATGGTATCTAGTACAGTATATACATATGAGATGAGTAATGTAAGGTATGTAAACAAAGTGGCATAGTTTAAAGTGGCTAGTGATACATGTATTACATAAAGATGCAGTAGATGATATAGGGTACAGTATATACATATGAGATGAGTAATGTAGGCTATGTAAACATTATATTAAGTAGCATTGTTTAAAGTGGCTAGTGATATATTTTACATCCATTTCCATCAATTCCCATTATTAAAGTGGCTGGAGTTGAGTCAGTGTGTTGGCAGCAGCCACTCAATGTTAGGCGCTGCTGCGCCTTCTTCACGACGCTGTCTGTGTGGGTGGACCAATTCAGTTTGTCCGTGATGTGTATGCCAAGGAACTTAAAGCTTACTACCCTCTCCACTACTGTCCCGTCGATGTGGATAGGGGGGTGCTGCCTCTGCTGTTTCTTGAAGTCCACAATCATCTCCTTTCATTGTTGACGTTGAGTGGGAGGTTATTTTTCTGACACCACACTCCGAAGGGCCTCACCTCCTTCCTAGTAGGCCGTCTCGTCATTGTTGTTAATCAAGCCTACTACTGTAGTGTCGTCCGCAAACTTGATGATTGAGTTGGAGGCGTGCATGGCCACGCAGTCATGGGTGAACAGGGAGCACAGGAGAGGGCTCAGAACGCACCCTTGTGGGGCCCCAGTGTTGAGGATCAGCGGGGTGGAGATGTTGTTACCTACCCTCACCACCTGGGGGGCGGCCCGTCAGGAAGTCCAGTACCCAGTTGCACAGTGCGGGGTCAAGACCCAGGGTCTCGAGCTTGATGACGAGTTTGGAGGGTACTATGGTGTTAAATGCTGAGCTGTAGTCGATGAACAGCATTCTCACATAGGTATTCCTCTTGTCCAGATGGGTTAGGGCAGTGTGCAGTGTGGTTGAGATTGCATCGTCTGTGGACCTATTTGGGCGGTAAGCAAATTGGAGTGGGTCTAGGGTGTCAGGTAGGGTGGAGGTGATATGGTCCTTGACTAGTCTCTCAAAGCACTTCATGATGACGGAAGTGAGTGCTACGGGGCCGTAGTTGTTTAGCTCAGTTACCTTAGCTTTCTTGGGAACAGGGACAATGGTGGCCCTCTTGAAGCATGTGGGAACAGCAGACTGGGATAAGGATTGGTTGAATATGTCCGTAAACACACCAGCCAGCTGGTCTGCGCATTTTCTGAGGATGCGGCTGGGGATGCCGTCTGGGCCTGCAGCCTTGCGAGGGTTAACACGTTTAAATGTTTTCCTCAAGTTGGCTGCAGGGAAGGAGAGTCCGCAGGTTTTGGTTGCGGGCCGTGTCAGTGGCACTGTATTGTCCTCAAAGCGGGCAAAAAAGTTATTTAGTCTGCCTGGGAGCAAGACATCCTGGTCCGTGACGGGGCTGGTTTTCTTTTTGTAATCCGTGATTGACTGTAGACCCTGCCACATACCTCTTGTATCTGAGTCGTTGAATTGTGACTCTACTTTGTCTCTATACTGACCCTTAGCTTGTTTGATTGCCTTGCGGAGGGAATAGCTACACTGTTTGTATTCGGTCATGTTTCCGGTCACCTTTCCCTGGTTAAAAGCAGTGGTTCACGCTTTCATTTTCACGCGAATGCTGCCATCAATCCACGGTTTCTGGTTTGGGAATGTTTTAATCGTTGCTATGGGAACGACATCATCAATGCACTTTCTAATGAACTGGTTATCATTGGTTATCTACTACCGGTGTGAGTATGATGCTCGTCGGTTTGTTTGATAAATCACAATTTTATTATGCGTACGAACATTCTAAGTTCCGTTGGTAAGTAGTATTTTAGAATAATTTCTATGCAATAATGATAAATGAGGTCCCGGGCCCACAATTATCTATGTCTGGGGATTTCAGGCAATGATTGGCCTTTTTCGGGTGCTGTTCTGCCCAGCGACTCAGTTGTATAAGCGTGATCTATTCAGAATTTTATGCTCCTATTGTCTAAGGTAATTCTGGAATGGAGAATCTCCCTTCAGAAATAATTGTGGGTAGGGTGTAATCACTGTAGTAGAAGGGGAGAAGGCTCACTCACCCATTGAATTGAATGGGGATGACTGTTCGAGGAGTTATTCAATTTCTATGAGGATATCTCAGGCCTCTACACTCTAGCACAGGCCTAATGTTTATGGAGTGTGAACAGGGTACAGCAGAGTACAGCAGTCTCGTCTAGCAGTGACTGGGTTGACTGATATTGCTGGCTGGCTTCTTCCACCTGAGTCTTTTTTTGGTTGAGAAATGGGGACACAAACTGCCATTATGTATCCAACCAGGAAACTAAACAAAAAGGAAATGAATGCAAGTCCTTTTGTTATTCCGCCATTGGTTCAGAAGTGTCTGATTAGACTCTCTGTCATTTGAAGGATACAGTTGAAATGGTTCCAAGTCAAGACTCGCTCTCTCTTCTTGTTGTGTGTTTAGGTCAGACAAAAGGATGACCCTGCCGTCACTGATCCAGAAGGAAGTGCACACTAATTTCTCCAGGAACACCCAGAGCAACCGTACGTGGGACACTGACACACACACACACACACACACACACACACACACACACACACACACACACACACACACACACACACACACACACACACACACACAAATACCCAGCAGAGCAACAGTATGTAGGACAGTTTAAGGACTACAATAGACTGACTGTATGTCCCAGATCAGGGGTTTTATCGGTCCACAGCTTTGCTGTTTTCATCTGGGGTGTAGTTCCTCACAGAGAGATCAGTCTTTACATCAGAAGTAAAACAGCTGTGTAAATAACTGTTTCAAGAGATGACTGACCCCTCTGGTTCCAGTCCTTCACATTACTGTCCTTTGAATAAAGCACTCAAAGCAAAAATCACATTACAGGCTAGAGATTAGCATTAGGCTGCTAACTCATGACTTATTTCTCTGTAATAAGAGACAGGTTCTAGGAAAGCAGACTGTTTTTAGTGTTACCCCCCGAGGCACCAAAAGTCTCTTGCAATGCAACACCAAGTTTTTCTCTGGGCCCTAGACTATAGCTGCCTGGTCAGGACAGACTCCTGGACTTTCTATTCCGTATGATCCCAAAAACTGTGCAATAACAAGTCTATACTTGTATTATTTCATACAAATCGTGCCTAACCAATTTCACCTTAAATGTCCTCCTCTTTCCTCCTCCAGCTCCCACAAACATCAAAGAAAATGCTGTCTCGGGGAAGCCCAAGCCACATCACTACCCCAAGGACTATAACCCCTCACCCGGTGGGAACTACAACCCCCAGCAGGTGCAAGGGCGTATCAGAGAGGTTCTGAACAAGTACAGTAATGGTTTCTGGGTGTCCAAGCTACCTCAGCTCTACAGAGAACTGTACAAACAGGACCTGCCTAGTGAAGCAATCAAAGACTTGGAGCACTGGACACACATCTGCACCGTACGTACCAAACTTGTATTGTATTTATACTGTTGTACAGTATTAAATTACACTGTTGAAATACCACTATCTTGGTAAGACCTGGAGCACTGGACACACATCTGCACAGAATGTACAGATGTTGGAACTTAATTTGACGACCCTATTGCAGGAGAACATTCCTGCAATGTTAGGACATTAAAACTTGTAGTCTATTTGAGGTTGAAAAAGGCTTCTGAATTTTGAATTTCCACTTTGAAATTTCAGAGTTGATATATCTTTACGAAAAAATGTACCAACCCTTACAAAAATGTCCATTAATTCTGATCCACATAATAATTCACATTTCCTGTTGCTGCAGGATTATTTTGATGTAGCAAACTAGCTCAAACTATGATCCTGTATATTGAATACTTTATTTCAGTTTATTTTTAAAAGCCGGATGAATAATGTATAGCTTAATAAACAGAACATGGTTTGAGTGTAATACTGATATTGTATATAGAGTTTTATTTTCTAGCCAAACATTTTCTATGTTTACATGGAGTTCAGTAATACCGTCATAAGCATCCCTCATCTGGTTCACAAAAGCAAAAATATTTGCACCCTATACCCGTTGTAACAGTTGATACTCTCTAAGTCAAATAGCCTGTAAGTCCGCACAACTGCATAGGGCTATGGGTGTGAAGTATTTTAATATTATGTGATTTATAATGGCAGTATTATCCTTTTTGTGTGTTTTTAGATCTGGGCATGTATGTATCAAATGTCTCATATGCTGATTTAGGATCTGTTTTGACTATTAGATCACAATGAATAAGGTTACATGAACAGGAAAGACCTGATCCTAGATCAACACTCCTATTCTGAGATGCTTGATGCATATTGTATGGCCACTGGTTGTTCTAGACTCTGTTTATCAGAAGAATATGTCCTCCTGTTCCAGGTAGAGAAACCATGCAGCAGCAACCCCAATGAGTTACTCCTCTACCCAGCTAAGGAACCAACACAAACACAGACCCCATCCCCTGTCCCTACCAGAGTCCAATACCCCACCTCCACCACCTTCACCCCATCCATGGACATCAAGCCCCAGTCAAAGCCCCCTACCACCCCCTCTACCACTACCATGAGCCCCCTCGCACTCACCTCCCCCTCGTCCTCCCCTCGTCCTCCAGCCTCCCCCTCCACCCTCTCTCCCGACCTCAGACAAAAACTGGGAGAGCTTCTCGTCAAATACAGCAATGGTCTATGGGCCCATGCCTTACCCAAACTCTACTTGGACACGTACAAAACCAAACTCCCAGAACACGTCCTGGAGAATCTCTTGCTGCTCTCTGACTTCTGCACCATCGAATACCCCATGCCGGACAACCCCAAACGGGCCATTCTGTACAAGAGGACCAGGGAGGAGAACCACAACAGGAGGGAGTCAGTGGAGGAGCGCAGGGCCAGAGAGGAGGTGGGGAGGAGGCTCAGTACCCAGACTGTACCTCCTCTTCTCATCCCCCAAGAGGAGTACCCCTCTGTGTTGGTGGGGGAGGCTGCTAATACCAACGGAGTCATACTCCGGTAAGAACCAGTGGGATGGGCATGGGAGTCGTTTGGTTGTGGTGCAGTAAGAATATGCCCTCAGTGCTGTTTAACTAAGCCTTACCTGGATGAATAGAAAGAAATGAAAGATTCTCCTCTCGCTCTCTTCTTACCCCCCTCAAATCAAATTATATTTGTCTTATGTGCCAAATACAACAGGTGTAGACCTTCCTGTGAAATGCTTCCTTACCCTCCCCTCTCTCTCTGTGTATCCTCCATCCAGGTACATAGGAGAGGGTTACTCCCAGGCACAGGAGGCTCTGGAGGATAAGATGATTGAATTCTACTGTTGCCAGGACAACAACACCCGTACTCGTGACAAGAAAAGTGGTACACCCCTGGCCTCCCTAACCTCGGGACAGCTGGCTGCCGTCAGGACTGAGGAGGACGAGGAGATACTACGAGCACAAGTCACAGAGGTCATGGCCGACAAGGTCAAGGTGAGTTCTAAGGTCAATTGGTTGAAACTTCGAAATGAATAAAGATACAATGATTTCTATAACGTAGGGTATTTGTTATGGGTCTATGGTGCCATGTTAATGGTTGAAGGATAGGAGGAGGGTTTAGGGTTTGACATTTTAGAAAATGAATCACTTCTCCACTTTTTTTTTTCACTGTTTTCTGCGAATCTGTAGGTTTACTATGTGGATCACGGGTTTTCAGAAGTCATCAGCAAGGCCAAAGTGTTTGAGCTGCATGAGAAGTTTTTCAACCTGCCTTTCCAGGCCACCAAGTGTCAATTGGCTGGTGAGTTTTGATCACAATCTTAGACAGTTAATTATATATTTTTTTTTCATCACAAAGTTGCAGAAGGCTTGTTGATATTTATACAATAGTGATACAGTCAGATGTTTGGATTCAGTTTCTTCTTCTTAATGAAGTGTCTGTCTGTCCGTCTGTTTTCCTACCTAGGTCTGGAGCCTTTCTGCCAGGAGCCTGCTGTCCTGAAGAAGTTTGAGTCCATGACCAGCGGCAAGATCCTATTGGCTGAGATCCTAGAGAGAGGGCAGACCCCATTGGTGGTCCTGTATGACACGTCGCAGGATGATGATGTCAACATCAACGCTGCATGTATCAAAGCCCTGCAGGACAAGACTCTGGCCAGCCCCCTACAGGTGGGTAACTGTCATAGGAGGGGAGAGTGCCTGTACCACTGTCAGTGGGTCGAAGACGTTCTGGAGCGTCTTTCATCACCACTGTATTAATCCCTGTTTTTCAGTCCATATTATTTGAATCTGAGTGGAATGGGATCATGTCTAACCCATCCATGGTTCTCTCTCCCTGTAGGTGAACAGTGCCTATATGAACGTGGCTGTGAGAAGTGTGTGTTCAGACGGGACCTTCTACTGCCAGCTCCCGTCTCGAGGTCTGGCCAAACTCACTGAGATCCTGGAGAAGGCTGAGGCATACTTCCACTCACAGGTACCCGTGTGACTGTGTGTGTGACTGTGTGTGTGACTGTGTGTGTGACTGTGTGTGTGTGTGTGTGTGTGTGTGTGTGACTGTGTGTGTGTGTGTGTGTGTGTGTGTGTGTGTGTGTGTGTGTGTGTGTGTGTGTGTGTGTGTGTGTGTGTGACTGTGTGTGTGTGTGTGTGTGTGTGTGTGTGTGTGTGTGTGTGTGTGTGTGTGTGTGTGTGTGTGTGTGTGTGTGTGTGTGTGACTGTCTGTGTGTGTGTGCGCAAGCGCTTGTGTGTGCCTGTGTGTGTGAGAGCTTCTGTCTGTCGTCCTCTGAAGAGGCTGCTGAGAGCCAGACACAGTTGAGATTAAGGAACATAATCCGGGGTTAAGACACAGGCTATTTAGTTAATCTCATCACATGACACTGGAACTGACTGTCATTGACCCAGTGGCAACATAGTACCTACCGTAGTCCCCTACCGTAGTCCCCAGTTATCATTCACTAAGACAGTGTTCAGGTTTGTTCTGATGCACAAAATACAGACTCTCTCTCTCTCTAATATATATATACCAGGCTACATAATATTGTATATTAAGTGTATTCAGACCCCTTGACTTTTTTCACGTTGTTACTTTACAGCCTTATTCTAAAATTGGTTAAATTGTTGTTGTTTTTCCCCCTCATCAATCTACATATGATATATTAACTTTGACCTGAGGTGTTCTGCTTCAACAGTCTGAGTCAACGTAGATCTCATGTTTGTTTTTTCGCCGGTGTCTGTCTCACGTTGATGACATTATCCTGTCCTATACTGATAACATAATCTCTTCTGTCTGGCAGGAGACGTCAGAGTTCCTGGTGTCCAGACCGTTCTGTGGGAAAGGCTGTCTGGCGCGCTACAAAGGCAAATGGTCTCGCGTGGAGGTGAGATGGATTCTGTTGCCTACACAGTCAATAGTTTGGGGCAGGGATAGATACTGCATGTCCCAGCTACAGTTCTGCCTAAAGGTCATACCATCTAGCTTCAGTTTGACCCACAATGAAGAGGTGGAGCAGAAGGTGACTTACCTGGACAGAAGTTAACAAGCTCAATTCTACACCAAATATTGTAAAAAATGTATACAGATGGAGGATCTTAATTTGACCAGTATTGTCACGGCAAAATAATCCTGCAGCAACAGGATTTGAACGTTTAGTCCATAATGTTGCTTGGTCTGTCTGTGGTTAGCTGGCCAAAATGAAGCAACATGAAAAGTGCAATACTTGTAATATAACTGTGTGTTAGTGTGGGTTTTCAGTGAATATATATAAATCATCCAGCTCCTGCAGTGCAGAAGAATTCTCAGCTACATAAGAGTGATCAAATTAAGATCCCACATCTGTAGCACACAATGCTAGCACATCCTAGACAAGCAGGTCATAAGTTATGTTCTCACACTTTCCCTGTATTCTTTCACCCTCCCTCATTCCCGTTTCTCCTATAGATCACTAACCTCCATGGTAGTTGTGTGTTGGACATCCTCTTCATAGACCTGGGGGTGCAGGCCTCAGTGGAGGTGATTGAGCTGAGGGAAGTCCCACCTCCTTTCCTATGGGACCTGATTGCCATCCCACCACAGGTCAGAACATGGATGGAGAGATGGTGTCTGTGTGTGTGGGAGGGGGAGGGGGGTGTCTGTGTATAGGTAATGTAGTCTGACCTGCTAGGCGGTGAAGTGTTGTCTGGGTAAAGTAGTCTGACCTGGCGGTGAAGTGTTGTCTGGGTAATGTAGTCTGAAGTCTCTCTAGGCGGTGAAGTGTGTCTGGGTAAAAGTCTGAGTCTCCCTAGGCGGTGAAGTGTTGTCTGGGTAAAGTAGTCTGATGTGCCGTAGTCTCTCTAGGCGGTGAAGTGTTGTCTGGGTAATGTAGTCTGACGTGCCGTAGTCTCTCTAGGCGGTGAAGTGTTGTCTGGCTGACCTGACTGTGAGTGGTGTGGGCTCCTGGACTCCAGACGCTGTTCAGTGGTTCCGAGACGCCGTGCTCAACTCCACAGACTGCAGTGTGAAGGTAATGTATTACATCTCTTTTTTTTCAGTGTGATTGAGTTCTATGCCAAGTCTAGTCATCTGTTTTGTGAGTGTGTGATACATTCTCAGAATGGATATTGGAAGTTATCAACGCATACTATAGACTCTGACCATCGTAAACTTAAAGCGGAATTCTTCTTAACAGTGATAGATTTTATATTACTGTTTTATATCTTTACTGTTTTACAGAGCATTTGCACAGTTTTCAGACCCTTTGACTTTTTCCACATTTTGTTACATTGCAGCCTTATTCTAAAGTTGATGAAATAGTTGTTTTTCCTCTTCAATCTACTCACAATACCCCATAATGACATCACAATACCCCATAATGACATCACAATACCCCATAATGACATCACAATACCCCATAATGACATCACAATACCCCATAATGACATCACAATACCCCATAATGACATCACAATACCCCATAATGACAAAGCAAAAACAAGTTTTTAGACATTTTTGCACATTTATGAAACATTTAAAAAAATATATATATATTTACATAACTATTCAGACCCTTTACTTAGTACATTGTTGAAGCACCTTTGGCAGTGTCTTAGCCTCGAGTCTTCTTGGTTATGACTCTACAAGATTGGCACACCTTTATTTGGGGAGTTTCTTCCATTCGTCTTTGCAAATCCTATCAAGCTCTATCAGGTTGGATGGGGAGCGTCGCTGCACAGCTACAGTGCCTTGCGAAAGTATTCGGCCCCCTTGAACTTTGCGACCTTTTGCCACATTTCAGGCTTCAAACATAAAGATATAAAACTGTATTTTTTTGTGAAGAATCAACAACAAGTGGGACACAATCATGAAGTGGAACGACATTTATTGGATATTTCAAACTTTTTTAACAAATCAAAAACTGAAAAATTGGGCGTGCAAAATTATTCAGCCCCTTAAATTAATACTTTGTAGCGCCACCTTTTGCTGCGATTACAGCTGTAAGTCGCTTGGGGTATGTCTCTATCAGTTTTGCACATCGAGAGACTGAAATTTTTCCCATTCCTCCTTGCAAAACAGCTCGAGCTCAGTGAGGTTGGATGGAGAGCATTTGTGAACAGCAGTTTTCAGTTCTTTCCACAGATTCTCGATTGGATTCAGGTCTGGACTTTGACTTGGCCATTCTAACACCTGGATATGTTTATTTTTTAACCATTCCATTGTAGATTTTGCTTTATGTTTTGGATCATTGTCTTGTTGGAAGACAAATCTCCGTCCCAGTCTCAGGTCTTTTGCAGACTCCATCAGGTTTTCTTCCAGAATGGTCCTGTATTTGGCTCCATCCATCTTCCCATCAATTTTAACCATCTTCCCTGTCCCTGCTGAAGAAAAGCAGGCCCAAACCATGATGCTGCCACCACCATGTTTGACAGTGGGTATGGTGTGTTCAGGTGATGAGCTGTGTTGCTTTTACGCCAAACATAACGTTTTGCATTGTTGCCAAAAAGTTCAATTTTGGTTTCATCTGACCAGAGCACCTTCTTCCACATGTTTGGTGTGTCTCACAGGTGGCTTGTGGCAAACTTTAAACTACACTTTTTATGGATATCTTTAAGAAATGGCTTTCTTCTTGCCACTCTTCCATAAAGGCCAGATTTGTGCAATATACGACTGATTGTTGTCCTATGGACAGAGCCTCCCACCTCAGCTGTAGATCTCTGCAGTTCATCCAGAGTGATCATGGGCCTCTTGGCTGCATCTCTGATCAGTCTTCTCCTTGTATGAGCTGGAAGTTTAGAGGGACGGCCAGGTCTTGGTAGATTTGCAGTGGTCTGATACTTCTTCCATTTCAATATTATCGCTTGCACAGTGCTCCTTGGGATGTTTAAAGCTTGGGAAATCTTTTTGTATCCAAATCCGGCTTTAAACTTCTTCACAACAGTATCTCGGACCTGCCTGGTGTGTTCCTTGTTCTTCATGATGCTCTCTGCGCTTTTAACGGACCTCTGAGACTATCACAGTGCAGGTGCATTTATACGGAGACTTGATTACACAGAGGTGGATTGTATTTATCATCATTAGTCATTTAGGTCAACATTGGATCATTCAGAGATCCTCACTGAACTTCTGGAGAAAGTTTGCTGCACTGAAAGTAAAGGGGCTGAATAATTTTGCACGCCCAATTTTTCAGTTTTTGATTTGTTAAAAAAGTTTGAAATATCCAATAAATGTTGTTCCACTTCATGATTGTGCCCCACTTGTTGTTGATTCTTCACAAAAAAATACAGTTTAATATCTTTATGTTTGAAGCCTGAAATGTGGCAAAAGGTCGCAAAGTTCAAGGGGGCCGAATACTTTCGCAAGGCACTGTATTTTCAGGTGTCTCCAGAGATGTTCGATCGGGTTTGAGTCCGGGCTCTGGCTGAGTCACTCAAGGACATTCGGAGACTTGTCCCGAAGCCACTCCTGTGTTGTCTTTGCTGTGTGCTTAGGGTCGTTGTCCTGTTGGAAGGTGAACCTTTGCCCCAGTCTGAGGTCCTGAGCACTCTGAAGCAGGTTTTGATCAAGGATCTCTCTCTGCCAAGTTTCCTCCAGAAGTGACTCTTGGCATTCAGGGTACAGAATTCAATCTTGGTTTCATCAGACCAGAGAATCTTGTTTCTCATGGTCTGAGAGTACTTTAGGTACCTTTTGGCAAACTCCAAGCGGGCTGTCATGTGCCTTTTACTGAGGAATAGCTTCCGTCTGGCAGCTGTATCATAAAGGCCTGATTAGTGGAGTGCTGCAGAGATGGTTGTCCTTCTGGAAGGTTCTCCCATCACCACAGAGGAACTCTGTAGCTCTGTCAGAGTGACCATCGGGTTCTCAGTCGGAAGAGTCTTGGGGGTTCCAAACTTCTTCAATTTTAAAGATGAGGAGGCCACAGTGTTCTTGGGGACCTTCAAAGCTGCAGTAATGTTTTAGCACCCTTCCCCAGATCTGTGCCTCGACACAATCCTGTCTCGGAGCTCTACGGACAATTCCTTTAACCTCATGGCTTGGTTTTTGCTCTGACGTGAACTGTGGGACCTTATATAGACAGGTGTGTGCCTTTCCAAATCATGTCCAATCAATTGAATTTACCCCAGGTGGACTCCAATCAAGTTGTTGAAACATCTCATAGCAAAGGGTCTGATACTTATTTAAATAAGGTATTTCTGTTTTTTGTCATTGTGCGGTATTGTGTGTAGATTGCTGAATAACAAAATAAATATTTAATCCATTTTAGAATAGGGCTGTAACGTAAGAAAAATGTGTAAAAAATCAAGGGGTCTGAATACTTTCCGAATGCCCCGTATATTACTGTTTTATATCTTTGCATCTTTACTGTTTTATATCTTTGATTTTTGTCATTGTATCCTCTTAGTATGAATATACAATTTTGATATCTTTCGAGATTGAAAGTAGTGTTAGGTTTAAGCTCTTTGTGTATGGGAAGTGTAATTATTTAGTGGTAGACTGTAGGAATGTGTTTTCCCAATAACTCCAGGTGCTGTCTGATAAGAAGAACAGGAGAGCATGGATAAATCCTGGATGATGGAAACGTACTGAAGTACATCTTAGTGGAAGGGAGGGGGTGAGGGCTCAGGGTAGAAATGGATGCTCCACTGTATTGAATGTGTGCATTCAGCTGTTACATCTTTGCTGAGTAAACATTGGAAACGTCACTCTGTGATTGGGCTGTTTTGTATGACAAATATGTTTGTGTATTGAAATATTGGGCTTCTTATCCACTCCCCGACCTCTCTCCACAGATCGCCAAGCTGGATGAGACCAAGCGCAGTGTAGCCCATGTCTACCTGTTCCCCGACAAGAACTTCCAGGACCCCGCGAGGAGTCTCAACCGCCAAATGGCTGCCTCGGATCTCTTCAAACACAGAGGGGACCACTGGTAGGGCTGGGAGTCCATTTCAACAAGTCAGTTCCTGAATCCTACACAGTGTGGAATCTCCTGCCGTTGTGCGAACTCCCCTTTCTTGTGGGGTTGGGGTTAGGAAAAATACACTTTTGAGTGGCTCTTTGACAATTGACAATAGTATATATTTAATCTTCTCTTATCACAGCCCTTCCAAGACCTCCACTTGTACCTCCACTGCCACCCTCACCTCTACCCCCAAGACCTCCACAACCACCACCACACCCAGCTCCAACGGTACCAAGCCCCAGCTAAGACGTGCCCGCTTGGAACCAAGGCCGACAGGGGGTTCAAGCACCCCTCCGGGGACTCCCCCACCTCCCTCATCCACCACACCTATCAAGCTACCTCTGCTGCTGGAACTACCACCTGCAGGTCAGTACCATACAGTGCACTCAGAAAGTATTCAGATCCCTTGACTTTTTCCACAATTTGTTACGTTACAACCTTATTTTAAAATAGATTAAAAACGATTTATCAATTTACACACAATACCCCATAATGACAATGCGAATACTGTTTTTTGGCCTCATGGCCAAAATGAGCAGTTGGGGGAGAAGGGCCTTGGTCAGGAACCCGATGATCACCCTGATAGAGCTCCAGAGTTCATCTGTGGATATGGTAGAATCTTCCAGAAGGACAACCATCTCTGCAGCACTCCACCAATCAGGCCTTTATAGTAGAGTGGCCAGACGATTCCACTCTTTAGTAAAAGGCAGTCTGCTTGGAGTTTGCCAAAAGGCACCTAAAGACTCAGACCATGAGAAACAAGATTCTCTTGTCTGATGAAACCAAGATTGAAGTCTTTTTGGCCTGAATGCCAAGCCTCACGTCTGGAGGAAACCTGCACCATCTCTATGTTGAAGCATGGTGGTTTGCAGCATCACGCTGTGGGGATGTTTTTCAGCGTCAGGGACTGGGAGACTAGTCAGGATCGAGGAAAAGATTAATGGAGCAAAGTACAGAGAGATCCTTGATGAAAATGTGCTCTAGAGCGCTCACCTTCCAACAGGGTTCACCTTTCAACAGGACAACGACCCTAAGCACACAGCCAAGACAACACAGGAGTAGCTTTGAGACAAGTCTCTGAATGTCCTTGAGTAGCCCAGCCAGAGCTCGGACTTGAACCCGATCGCACATCTCTAGAGAGACCTTAAAATAGCTGTGCAACGACGTTCCCCATCTAACCTGACAGAGCTTGAGAGGATCTGCAGAGAGGAATGGGAGGGAAAAAAACAAATACAGATGTGCCAAGCTTGTAGCGTCATACCCAAGACTCGAGGCTGTAATCGTTTCCAAAGGTGCTTCAACAAAGTACTGAGTAAATCGAATCAAATTATATTTGTCACATGGCCGAATACAAAAGGTGTAGACCTTACCGTGAAATGCTTACTTACAAGCCCTTAACCAACAATGCAGTTCAAGAAATAGAGTTAAGAAAATATTTACTAAATTAACTAAAATAACACAATAAAATTACATAACAATGAGAAGGTTATACACAGGTGGTACCGGTACAGAGTAAATGTGCGGGGGTACAGGTTCGTCGAGGTAATTAGTCGAGGTGACTTTGCATAGATAACAGCGAGTAGCAGCAGTGTAAAAACAAAGGCAGGGAGGGTCAATGTAAATTGTCTGGGTGGCCATTTTATTAATTAATTGTTCAGCAGTCTTATGGCTTGGGGGTAGTAGCTGTTATAAGGAGCCTTTTGGATCTAGACTTGGTGCTCCGGTACCACTTGCCGTGCGTTTGCAGAGAGAACAGTCTATGACTTGGGTGACTGGAGTCTTTGACAATTTTTTGGGCTTTCCTCTGACACAGCCTATTATGTTGGTCCTGGATGGCAGGAAGCTTGGCCCCAGTGATGTACTGGGCCATACGCATTACCCTCTGTGGCGCCTTACGGTCGGATGCTGAGCCGTTGCTATACCAGGAGGTGATGCAACTGGTCAGGATGCTCTTGATTGTGCAGCTGTCGAACTTCTGAGGACCCATGCCAAGTCTTTTCAGTCTCCTAAGGGGGAATAGGCATTGTCGTGCCCTCTTCACGACTTTATTGGTGTGTTTGGACCATGATAGTTTGTTGCTGATGTGGACACCAAGGAACTTGAAGCTCTCAACCTGCTCCACTACAACCCAGTCGATGAGACTGGGGTTCTGTTTGGCTCGCTTTTTCCCATAGTCCACGATCAGCTCTTTGTCTTGCTCACATTGAGGGAGAGGTTATTGTCCTGGCACCACACTGCCAGGTCTCTGACCTCCTCCCTATAGGCTGTCTCATCGTTGTCGGTGATCAGGCCTAACACTCTTGTGTCGTCAGCAAACTTAATAATTGTGTTGGAGTCGTACTTGACCATGCAGTCATGAGTGAACAGGGAGTACAGGAGAGGACTGAGCATGCACCCCTGATGGGTCCCAGAGTGATGTGCTTTGTGGGCACTATTGTGTTGAACGCTGAGCTGTAGTCAATTAACAGCATTCTCACATAGGTGTTCTTTTTGTCCAGGTGGGAAAGGGCAGTGTGGAGTGGGATTGAGATTACGTCACCTGTGGATCTGTTGGGGCAGTATGCGAATTGGAGTGGGTCTAGGGTTTCCGGGATGATGGTGTTGATGTGAGCCATGACCAGCCTTTCAAAACACTTCATAGCTACTGACGTGAGTGCTTACGGGGCGGTAGTCATTTAGGCAGGTTACCTTCGGATTCACCACAGAGACTATGGTGGTCTGCTTAAAATATGTGGGTATTGCAGACTTGGCCAGGGAGAGGTTGAAAATGTCAGTGAAGACACTTGCCAGATGGTCCACGCGTGCTCTGAGTACATGCCCTGGTAATCTGTCTGGCTTTGCCTGTTTGATGGTTCGTCTGAGGGAATAGTGGGACTTCTTATAGAGCATCCGGATTAGTGTTACGCTCCTTGAAAGCGGCAGGATCTAGCCTTTATTTCGGTGCAGATGTTGCCTGTAATCCATTGCTTCTGGTTGAGATATGTACTTACGGTCACTGTAGGGATGAAGTCGCCAATGCACTTATTGATGAAGCCGGTGACTGAGGTGGTGTACTCCTCCTGGAGAGTAGCATCCGCGTCATCTTACCACTTCCGTATTGAGTGTGTCACTGGTAATTCCTGCTTTTAGTTTTTGCTTGTAAGCAGGAATCAGGAGGATAGAGTTATGGTCAGATTTGCCAAATGGATGGTGGGGGAGAGCTTTGTAAGTGTCTCTGTGTGTGGAGTAAAGGTGGTCTTGAATTTTTTTCCCTCTGGTTGCACATGTGACATGCTGGTAGAAATGAGGTAAAACAGATTTGTTTGTCTCTATTAAAGTCCCCGGCCACTAGGAGCGCCTCTTCTGGGTGAGCATTTTCTTGTTTGCTTCTGGCTTTATACAGCTTGTTGAGTGGGGTCTTAGTGCCAGCATCGGTCTGTGGTGGTAAATGGACGGCTACGAATAATATAGATATTGTGTTCTACAGCTTACAGCCGAGCAATACCTCGATACTTCTTTGATATTATACATTGTGCACCAGCAGTTATTGACAAATAGACACACACCCCGCCCCTCGTCTTACCAGATGTAGCTGCTCTGTCCTGCCGATACACGGAAAACCCAGCCAGCTCTATATTATCCGCGTCGTCGTTCAGCCACGACTCGGTGACACACAAAATATCAGTTTTTAATGTCCCGTTTGTAGGATAGTCTCGACCTTAGATCTTTGAGTTTGTTTTCCAGTGATTGCACGTTAGCCAATAGAACCGATGGTAGTGGTGATTTACTCACTCGCCTACAAATCCTAACAAGGCGTCCCGACATTCTCCCTCTGTATCTCCGCCTTTTCTTCACGTGGACTGTTCTCCGGAAAGCAGTATATCCTTCCTGTCCCACTCATTAAAGAAAAAATCTTTGTCCAGTTCGAGGTGAGTAATCGCTGTTCTGATGTCCAGAAGCTCCTTTCGGTCTTAAGAGACAGTAGCAGCAACTTAATGTATAAAATAAGTTACAAACAATGTGAGGGGTAACAAAGAAAATAGCACAGTTGGTTAGGAGCCCATAAAACGGCAGCCACCCCTCCGGCGCCATTATTATTATTATTATTATTACATAGTTCACTATGTAGGGAATATTTTAGAACAGACACCATGTCAGCACCTTTGAGAATTCCCTACTGTTCACATATACAGCGAGTTCCCAAATTATTGGCACCCTTGATAAAGATGAGCAAAAAAATTGGTTGCCTATAATTTGGGATCTGCCTGTATCTACAAATGCATTGTTTTATACTATATTTTAACATTTGATCAGTTACCTGACCAAGTTTTCCTGACCAAGATGCCCAATATTTAATCATGTTGCTAGGATGCCAAAGTCAATTCTAGTGTTCTATATGTAATTATATGGTCCAAACTCTCTCTAAATCTGTCTCTGCTGCAGGTCATAACATGGATATCTATGTGTCGGTGGCGTGTCATCCGGGCCACTTCGTAGTGCAACCTTGGAGAGATATGTACAAGCTGGTGGTTCTGATGGAAGAGATGATCCTGTACTATAATAAAACAGAGGAGAAGCCTCTCAAAGGGGAGAATAACCAGATATATGCTGCCAAAGTAGAGAACAAGTAAGTATTTTGGTAGTGGATGGGAGTGGGGGGTTAATGTTTTTGAGAGTGTGTTGGGCCACTGTAGCCCGGGCCCGGGAGTGTGTTGGGCCACTGTAGCCCGGGAGTGTGTTGGGCCACTGTAGCCCGGGAGTGTGTTGGGCCACTGTAGCCCAGGAGTGTGTATGAGGGATTTGGGTAGGTCTTCTAGTAAGATAGTCTGACTGCATTCATTAACAGTGTACTAAATTGGGCACCCAGGCTAAGGATGAACTTGAATTAACAAACCTCTTGATTGAATTAACTTGCTTAATTGACCTCTCTGTGCCCTCCCAGTTGGCACCGTGTGCTGGTGAAGGGGGTGTTAACCAATGGTCTGGTGTCGGTCTATGAACTGGACTATGGTAAACATGAGCTGGTCAGCGGCACACAGCTCCGCCCCCTCATACAGGAGTTCCGACTGCTACCATTCCAGGGCATCACCGCACAACTCGCAGGTAACTTAAGGAGAGTTGCCCCAGGCAACCATATAGCGTAGACTTCAAAATGCACCCAGACTGCAAAAGAATCAGAAACAAGTGGTTCTTCTGATCTGCACATTTTGGAAAAAGAGTTATGTCCCTTATATGGCTGTGTTGTTGTGAACAAATACCTCTGGAATGTGTCACATGGTCCTTGAGCTTGTTAATGTCTAGATAAGTCCATTAATTATGAACATACAGATTGTTTGAGTAGGGAGTCCTCTGGTGGCCAGGATAGCAAATGAACTGAGAAATGACTTCAGTGTTAATCATGAGTTTAGAGCAGGGGTGTCACATACGGGCCAGATCCGGAAGGGGGAACTGTTTTTGGTGGACGGAGGAACTCATTTAAATGGATTAAAACCACATTTAAACTGTGTAGAAAGGATAATGGACTTAATTTAAACCATTTTTATACCTCTCTAATTATCACTGAAATTAAACCTAGACTGTCAGGGAGCATAGAAAATTCCCAAAATGATTAATAGAGGACTATCTTTTTTGCTAATTATGACCGCGAGGAAATTTTAAGTGTGGCCCTCCGGACCTTGTTGAAGATCGAATTCTGCCCCTGGGACAAAATTAGTTTGACACCTCTGCTTTAAAAGATATATGTGATATAAATGTTTTACTTTACTTTTTTTCCCATTTCATGAAATTAAAATTTTTACTTGCCTATTTCTCATACATAATTCAGAGGATAGTTTTTTTCGTATGAAGCTTGTTGATTGGCTAACATTTCTTCTCCACCAATAGGAGTGAAGCTGAGGCAGTGGTCAGAGGAGGCTTCCATCTTGTTCCGGAACCATGTGGAGAAGAAGCCGCTGGTGGCCCAGCTGGAGGCCGTACAGGATGCGCATCACCCCTGGGACAGGAAGTTGACCGTCTTCCTGGTTGACACCTCGCAGGAGGAGAGGGACATCTGGGTTCACAACATCATGGCCGAGTTCGCTGACGAACTCACCAAAGAAGTGTAGTTAGATCAACCCTGTGCACAACAGTGCATCTAGAGTGCTGGTTATGGCAGGAACAACTAGGTAGGTCTATTCAAAACAAATGTAAAAAAATACATTTTTTAAAATTATAATAAAGTATAAACATTTGTTTTGGATATCTAAGTGTAGTTGGATGCTGGACTTTTCTACGGATGTTGCTATGAGAAACCAGAACTGTTGCCGTTACAATGGGAGACAGTTGGAAGGAGAGGAGACTTGGACTTGTTTTGCTTGAGAGTGGGGGGGGGCACAGTGAAACACACTCGCTCACAGTATGGGATGGCATTCTGATCAAAAGCTCAATAATATCACCATCGTGCCGACTTCCCTAAAAGCTTTGCCACACAGAGGAGTTGTCATAGTCTGTTGAATGTCTAGCCGTGATATGGGATGGGTTTCCTGACGCCTTCGCTCATATTGTACTTTTGTTTTCTTGACTCAATAAATATGTATGTTATACATAAGCTGCATTAACAATCAACGCACACAAAGTGCATTCAAACTATTCAGACCCCTGGACCTTTTCCACATTTTGTTACATTACAACCTTATTCTAAAATGGATTAAATATATATTTTTTTCTCAGCAATTTTCACACAATACCCGAGAATGCCAAAGCGAAAACAGCTTTTTATAAATGTTTGCTAATTTATTAAAAATAAAAAAACGAAATGCCTTATTTCCATCTCTGCAGCACTCAACCAATCAGGCCTTTATGGTAGGGTGGCCAGACGGAAGGCACTCCTCAGTAAAAGGCACATGACAGCCCACTTGGAGTTTGCCAAAAGGCACCTAAAGGACTCTCACACTATGAGAAACAAGATTCTCTGGTCGGATGAAACCAAGATTGAACTCTTTTTGGCCTGAATGGCAAGCATCACGTCTGGAGGAAACCTGGCACCATCCCTACGGTGAACCGTGGCAGCATCATGCTGTGGGGATGTTTTTCAGCAGCAGGGACTGAGAATCTAGTCAGGGTTGAGGGAAAGATGAACGGAGCAAAGTACAGAGAGATCCTTGATGACAATGACCCTAAGCACACAACCAAGACAAAGCAGGAGTGGCTTTGGGACAAGTCTCTGAATGTCCTTGAGTAGCCCAGCCAGAACCCGGACTTAAACCCGATCGAACATCTCTGGAGAGATCTGAAAATAGCTGTGCAGCGATGCTCCCCATCCAACCTGACCGAGCTTGAGAGGAATGGGAAAAACTCCCCATACAGGTGTGTCAAGCTTGTAGTGTCGTACGTACCCAAGAAGACTTGAGGCTGTAATCACTGCTGACAGTGCTTCAACAAAGTACTGAGTAAACAGTCTGAATACTTATGTAAATGTGATATTTCAGTTTTGTATTTTTTATAAATGTGCAAACATTTCTAAACCTGTTTTTGCTTTACAGATAATATATAATGACAGACTGATAAGGGGGAAAAACTAAGGCTGTAGCGTAACAAAATGTGTAAAAAGTCAAGGTGTCTGATTACTTTCCGAATGCACTGTAACTCAACTTATCAAAGACTGTTGTTAATTAAGACAGTTACAGTATGAAGGCCTTTACCAAGACCTGTACACTTCAGTCTGACGTCATGAGGGTTTACAAAACATACTTAAAGGGATAGTTCAGCCAATCTTTTGGTCCATAGACTGCTTTGAAGGTAAAATCGCTGAACTGTCTCTCTAAAAATATATTGCCTCTAGTCAGTTGATGATGCAAAGAAGCCATTGTTATTTCTATTTCCCGCTCATGTGACTTAGATCGGTTGGGGGAAAAATAAAAGTGGGTTTTCATTTATTTATTTTTCAAGTGTTGAATTTGTGCCAGACGACAAGACTTTCTGCAGATATCCTTAGGGGCCAAGGTTTTTTTCTGGCCATGTGAACTGAGAAAAACTCTAGTTTGTTACAATATTAGGCTAGTACTGCATGATATGTTGGAAATATTGCTGAATTGTTGAATTACCGTTGGGAGTGATGGTTTGGCTGGAGTTTAGCTGAGAACAGAATATCTACTTGGCGTTAAGGGGTAATTCAGCCATTTTTACATATTTAGATATTTTTTTCCTAACTTTGAAATCAGTCTACAGACAAGGAATGACTAATCCACACTTTGGTTTTGTTAAAATACACAGCTTTTCATGGGGAGGAGACAAAAATATGTAAAATCGCTGAACTATTCCTTTAAGGGTATTGGTTTAAATTTTCGTTGACATTTAGACTTGAGGTTGACTGCATACAATATGTAAAACGTTTTAGAAATAATGTTAAATGGTCAACTTTGCCAAGTTGTTTGCAGAAGTTAAGTTCATACCGAGACAGAAAGAAAATTTTAACTTTTTGTTGTTGTCTGTAGTTGTCACTCATAATGAAATTCAAATTCTTTATTAAAATAGCAATATGGTAACTTATCTACATGTCATATCACATCAGTGTCAATAAATAGATAAATAACCCAAATACATTAAAGTTCATACTCTTTCCCAACGTGCACACCTTCATGTCTTTTCTCAGGGACTGGGTATAGAGGAGAGAACAGGAGAGGTTGGGAGGAACAGAGGATGGGGAACAGGAGAGGTTGGGAGGAACAGAGGATGGGGAACAGGAGAGGTTGGGAGGAACAGAGGATGGGGAACAGGAGAGGTTGGGAGGAACAAAGGATGGGGAGCAGGAGAGGTTGGGAGGAACAGAGGATGGGGAACAGGAGAGGATGGGGAGCAGGAGAGGTTGGGAGGAACAGAGGATGGGGAGCAGGAGAGGTTGGGAGGAACAGAGGATGGGGAGCAGGAGAGGTTGTGAGGAACAGAGGATGGGGGCAGGAGAGGTTGGGAGGAACAGAGGATGGGGAGCAGGAGAGGTTGGGAGGAACAGAGGATGGGGAACAGGAGAGGTTGGGAGGAACAGAGGATGGGGGCAGGAGATGTTGGGAGGAACAGAGGATGGGGAACAGGAGAGGGGAGGAACAGAGGATGGGGAACAGGAGAGGATGGGGAGCAGGAGAGGTTGGGAGGAACAGAGGATGGGGAGCAGGAGAGGTTGGGAGGAACAGAGGATGGGGAGCAGGAGAGGTTGTGAGGAACAGAGGATGGGGGCAGGAGAGGTTGGGAGGAACAGAGGATGGGGAGCAGGAGAGGTTGGGAGGAACAGAGGATGGGGAACAGGAGAGGTTGGGAGGAACAGAGGATGGGGGCAGGAGAGGTTGGGAGGAACAGAGGATGGGGAGCAGGAGTGGTGAGAAGAGAAGAGAGGATGGGGAGGAGTATATCTCATTCTTAGATCTGATATACACATTACGTCATTAGGCATGGATATGATCTTGTCTTATTTTAAAAGGCCAATCGATCATTAGAAAACCCTTTTGCAATTATGTTGGCACAGCTGAAAACTGCTGTTCTGGTTAAAGAAGCAATAAAACTGGCCTTCTTTAAACTAGTTGAGTATCTGGAGCATTAGCATTTGTGGGTTTGATTACAGGATCAAAATGGCCAGAAACAAATAACTTTATTTTGAAACTCGCCATGGTGCACAACTGAGCATGAGGACAAGTACATTAGTGTCTAGGTTGAGAAACAGACACCTCAAGTCCTCAACTGGCAGCTTCATTAAATAGTACCCGTAAAACACCAGTCTCAGTTCCTCAGTCCAGTGTCTGTGTTCTTTTGCCCATCTTAATCTTTTCTTTTTATTGGCCAGTCTGGATATGGCTTTTTCTTTGCAACTCTGCCTAGAAGGCCAGCATCCCGGAGTCGCCTCTTCACTGTTGATGTTGAGACTGGTGTTTTGTGGGTACTATTTAATGAAGCTGCCAGTTGAGGACTTGGGAGGGATCTGTTTCTCAAATTAGACACTCTAATGTATTTGTCCTCTTGCTCAGTTGTGCACCGGGGCCTCCCACTCCTCTTTCTATTCTGGTTAGAGTCAGTTTGTGCTGTTCTGTGAAGGGAGTAGTCCACAGCGTTGTACGAGATCTTCAGTTTCTTGGAAATTTCTCGCATGTAATGGCATTAATTTCTCAGAACAAGAATAGACTGACGAGTTTCAGATGAAAGTTATTGTTTCTGGCGATTCTGTGCCTGTAATTGAATCCACAAATGCTGATGCTCCAGATACTCAACTAGTTTAAAGAAGGCCAATTGTATTGCTTCTTTAATCAGAACAACAGTTTTCAGCTGTGCTAACATGATTGCAAAAGGTTTTTCTAATGATCAATTAGCCTTTTAAAATGACAAACTTGGATTAGCTAACACAACATGCCATTGGAACACAGGAGTGATGGTTGCGGACAGTGGGCCTTTGTACGTCTATGTAGATATTCCATTAAAAATCTGCCGTTTCCAACTACAATAGTCATTTACAACATCAACAATGTCTACACTCTATTTCTGATCAATTTCATGTTATTTTAATGGACAAAAAAAATGCTTTTCTTTCAAAAACAAGTACATTTCTAAGTGACCCCAAACTTTTAAACGGTAGTACATGTGTAGTAGTACACACAGATGCACACATGCAATGTTATCTCGTCTTAGTCTAACAAGATTCATTAAAACGATATAGCGTCCTCTCAGGTCTTCCAGCGCTTATCGAATGGACAGAATCATGACGAACTCTGGGAGGCAAGAGAGGGGAAATTAGAAAGGCCACAACATGTTTGGCCACCACTGAGAATGTTGTGTGTGTGTACCAGTCAAAGGTTTGGACACACCTACTCATTCCAGGAATTTTCTTTATTTTTACTATTTTATACATTCTGGAATAATAGTGAAGACATCAAAACTAGGAAATAACACACATCGAATCATGTAGTAACCAAAAAAAAGTATTAAACAAATCAACATATTTTTGAGATTAGTAGCCACCCTTCACCTTGATGACAGCTTTGCACACACTTGGCATTCTCTCAACCAGCTTCATGGGGTTGTCACCTGGAATGTACTTCAATTAACAGGTGTGCCTTCTTAAAAGTTCATTTGTGGAATTTCTTTCCTTCTTAATGTGTTTGAGCCAATCAGCTGTGTTGTGACAAGGTAGGGGGTGGTATACAGAAGTTAGCCCTGTTTGGTAAAAGTCCACATTATGGCAAGAACAGCTCAAATAAGCAAAGAGAAATGACTGACCTTCATGTCTCCATCATTACTTTAAGACATGAAGGTCAGGCAATCTAGACAATTTCTTCAAGTGCAGTCGTAAAAACCATCAAGCTCTATGATGAAACTGGCTCTCATGAGGAACACCACAGGAAAGGAAGACCCAGACTTACCTCTGCTGCAAAGGATAAGTTCATTAGAGTTACCAGCCCCAGAAATTGCAGCCCAAATAAATGCTTCACAGAGTTCAAGTAACAGACACATTTCAACAACAACTGTTCAGAGGAGACTGTGTGAATCAGATCTTCATGGTTGAATGGGGGTGCTTTGCTGGTGACCCTGTCTGTGATGTATTTACATTTCAAGGCACACTTAACCAACATGGCTACCGCAGCATTCTGCAGCTATATCCCATCCGGTTTGCGCTTTGTGGGACTATCATTTGTTTTTCAACAGGACAATGACGCAACATACCTCCATGCTGTGTAAGGGCTATTTGACCAAGAAGGAGAGTGATGGAGTGCTGAATCAGATGACCTGGCCTCCACAATCACTCGGCCTCAACCCAAATGAGATGGTTTGGGATGAGTTGGACCGCAGAGTGAAGCAAAAGCAGCCAACGAGTGCTCAGCAGACTGTTGGAAAAGCATCCCAGGTGAAGCTGGTTGAGAGAATGCCAAGAGTGACATTCAAGGCAAAGGGTGGCTACTTTGAAGAATCTAAAATCTAAAATATATTTGGATTTATTTAACACTTTTTTGGTTACTACATGATTCCATATTTTTGATGTCTTCACTATTATTCTACAATGTAGAAAATAGTAAAAATAAAGAAAAACCCTTGAATGAGTAGGTGTATCCAAACTTTTGACTGGAACTGTAAGTGATCGTACTTTTGTGTGTGTATCCTGAATGTTTTTTGAGTATTTCCTCCACGTCTGTGTGTGTGCACAATTATCTCCTCACCATCAAAGTCGACGCTTCCATCTCCATTGATGTCAATCTCCTTGAGGATATCTTCCAGCTCTCCTTTCTTCAGTTTCTCCCCCAGAAAACACTTCACCGCTTCCTTCATCTCATCCTGACTGATTTTCCCATCACAGTCTTGGTCAAACTGAGAGGAGAAGTGAGGAGGGGAGAGGGGTGAGGTGAGGAGGGGTGAGAGGAGAGGCAAGGAGGGGTGAGAGGAGGAGTGAGGAGGAATGAGGAGAAGTGAGGGGAGAGGTGAGGAGGGGTGAGAGGAGGAGTGAGGAGAAGTGAGGGGAGAGGTGAGGAGGGGTGAGAGGAGGAATGAGGAGAAGTGAGGGGAGAGGTGAGGAGGGGTGAGAGGAGGAGTGAGGAGGAATGAGGAGAAGTGAGGGGAGAGGTGAGGAGGGGTGAGAGGAGGAGTGAGGAGGAGTGAGGAGGAATGAGGAGAAGTGAGGGGAGAGGTGAGGAGGGGTGAGAGGAGGAGTGAGGAGGAATGAGGAGAAGTGAGGGGAGAGGTGAGGAGGGGTGAGAGGAGGAGTGAGGAGGAGTGAGGAGGCAGAGTGAGGGGAGGGTGAGGAGGGGTGAGAGGAGGAGTGAGGAATGAGAAAGTGAGGGGAGAGGTGAGGAGGGGTGAGAGGAGAGGCAAGGAGGGGTGAGAGGAGGAGTGAGGAGGAATGAGGAGAAGTGAGGGGAGAGGTGAGGAGGGGTGAGAGGAGGAATGAGGAGAAGTGAGGGGAGAGGTGAGGAGGGGTGAGAGGAGGAGTGAGGAGGAGTGAGGAGGAATGAGGAGAAGTGAGGGGAGAGGTGAAGAGAGGATGTTGAGGACGAGAGGATGGGGGTGAGTAAGTAAACAGGTGAGTTAATATTGGTTGAGGGATGAATCTGAATTTGAGGAAGAGTAGGTCAGCTCAATCATGCACCGATGTAAACGCTGGAGGATGAACGTTTGACTTATAATGCCTGTGTTTTTATTTGTAGTTTCCTTTGGTTCCAATCTCAATCTCTTACCTGAGAGAAGGCTGATCTGAGCTCCTTCAGCCCCAGCATGTCAACAGTCTCCCCCATTATCCTGGGACCCATTAGCTCACAGAAGTCATCAAAGTCCATCAGACCACCCACTGCAGAGAAACATACCAATCAACAATCAGGACACAGATAGGGACTGGACCAACACACCAATCAACAGTCATGTCAGTCATGTCAGTCATGTCACTACATTGACATGAGTCTGTATCTGTTCTCCTCTCTGTCTTTCTCTCTGTCTTTCTCCATCTCTCTTTCTCCCTCTTCAGCAGTCATATCACACAATCCTCATCTTGATCTCCAGCAGAACTATAACGGGTCTGTAACAGGTCTATAACAGGTTATAAAACGTCTATAACAGGTTATAACAGGTCTGTAACAGGTCTATAACAGGTTATAACAGGTCTGTTACATGTTATAACAGGTCTGTAACAGATTTATAACAGGTCTATAACAGGTTTTGACAGGTCTGTAACATGTTATAACAGTACTGTAACAGATTATAGCAGGTCTGTAACAGGTCTATAACAGGTTTTGACAGGTCTGTATGTAACAGGTTAAAACAGGTCTGTAACAGGTTAAAACAGGTCTGTAACAGGTCTATAACAGGTCTGTAACTGGTCTGTAACAGGTTATAACAGGTCTGTATGTAACAGGTTAAAACAGGTCTGTAACAGGTTAAAACAGGTCTGTAACAGGTTAAAACAGGTCTGTAACAGGTCTATAACAGGTCTGTAACTGGTCTGTAACAGGTTATAACAGGTCTGTATGTAACAGGTTAAAACAGGTCTGTAACAGGTTAAAACAGGTCTGTAACAGGTTAAAACAGGTCTGTAACAGGTCTATAACAGGTCTGTAACGGGTCTATAACAGGTCTGTAACAGGTTAAAACAGGTTTGTAACAGGTTAAAACAGGTCTATAACAGGTCTGTAACGGGTCTGTAATGGGTCTATAACAGGTCTGTAACAGGTTACAACAGATCTGTAACAGGTCTGTAACAGGTTATAACAGGTCTATAAAAGGTTATAGCAGGTCTGTAACAGGTTACAACAGATCTGTAACAGGTTATAACAGGTTAAAACAGGTCTATAAAAGGTTATAGCAGGTCTGTAACAGGTTATAACAGGTCTATAAAAGGTTATAGCAGGTCTGTAACAGGTTACAACAGATCTGTAACAGGTTATAACAGGTCTATAACAGATCTGTAACAGGTCTGTAACAGGTTATAACAGGTCTATAAAAGGTTATAGCAGGTCTGTAACAGGTTACAACAGATCTGTAACAGGTCTGTAACAGGTTATAACAGGTCTATAACAGGTTATAGTAGGTCTGTAACAGGTTTGTAACAGGTTATAACAGGTCTGTAACAGGTTATAACAGGTCTGTAACAGGTCCATAACAGCTATATAACAGTTATAAGACACTCACTCCTCATCTTAATCTGTTGTACTATTTCCAGAAGCTCCATCTCAGTGGGCATATAGCCCATGGTCCTCATGCACTCTGCCACGTCCTTGTAGTTCAGGTAGCCGTCGCAGTCGTAGTCAAACTCCTTGAAGGCAAAGTCCAGCTCTGCTCCAAATGTCAAATGTTAGAGGTCAGAAGGTGATGATGACACCATGGAAGTCGAATTACTAGAAAGAACATTCCCATTTAAGTCAACATTCTGTGATGGCTGGGCTGACGGCCATATTGATTCTACCCCTGACAGTACTGTCAAAGTTCTGTGGTCTGAGGGGTGTTTTGTCCATTCTAGTCATGCTATTTCTATGGATGACTCAAAGCTACCCCCAATTTACAAATATAATGTCTGGCTGAATCCTAACTTGAGTAATACGAGCTCAATGTATTGAGTGGTGCTACTGGTCAACGTACTTAAAATAAAGCATTCTACTGTATATGCAACATCACTGTGCTAAGAAGACTCACCATCCAACTCAGCTTGAGCCAACTCTCTCTCCTAAAGGAAGACAGCAGGGGAGAGGTGTTTTAGAGAGGGAGAAACAACACTGTCTGACAATACTTCAACCAGGCTTACATTTTGTGTAATATTATAGCGCATGACTTGCAGAAGATCCTACTACAATGTGGATAGGGGCAACCTTGAAGACGATGGGACAAAAACAGATGCTTATGGCTGGAAGTTTAGGACAGGAAATGTTAGATTTAGACTGTTGTGTAAGAGGAGATCATTCTGGTACTGTAGTGAGGTAAATTAGTGAGGGATTGGGGACAGGTACAGTTAAGGACGTTTCCTTCTCATGGTGGATTAAATCATTAAGAGTTCCATCCTGTTTCTCTGGGAAAACATTCAACCTGTTGTGTTGATACGCACAGCCGACATGCTCACACTGCATGCTCACACTGCATGCTCACACTGCATGCTCACACTGCATGCTCAATACGATCTAGTTTTAAGTTCTGATTTTAATTCTTCTTTCCTTAATCGATGTCCCCGGGTTAAGTTTCACAATGTCAAGAAACATTTCAAAGTAAGACAACAGCAATTGTTCATAAAACATGCACACATCAATTGGTCTAAACATTATTAAAATAACCGTATACCTTTCCCCTTTTGTTCGATGCTCTTCCAGCATCTTCTAGCCTTAATCCTAATGAGTGGTGAGAGGATAACTACTCTGTGTGTGTAACTTAGAGGATCATTACTACCCCCCGCCACACACACACACACACACACACACACGAACACACAGTCATACACACAGGAAGGCACGGATGTAGCATGCTGGCAGATAAGCAGGCACGCACTCACATACATCGGCATGCAAAGATCAGAAGCTCAGCTAAAATAGCAGCTTCCCTGACTTTTCACTCCCCACCAAACACCAGCCTGCTGTTAGCCTAGCATGTCGCTCACTAAGTGGTGTGGGGTTATAGGTCAGGATTATGGGTTAGTGGTCAAAGGGTAAAGTAGCTGTGTGTATACCGCTCCAAACACGCTGCAGAGCAGGGTGGTGTGTATCTTCTCCATGTCCTGTCTCTTCTGCTCTTTCTTAGACACCTTCTTGGGAGCCGACTCCGAACCCGAGGCTGAGGACTTCTGGGAGGATTTACCACCTTTGCTAGGAGCCAAGAGAACACAGGGGTTCATATTAGAGACATTGACAAGCGCTATCTTACCGGCTCAGTGGCCTTGTGGTTAGAGTGTCCGACCCTGAGATTGGAAGGTTGGGAGTAACACTAAAAGACTGTAAAAATGGGAGACAATGCGTCTCTGCTTGGCACTCAGCATTAAGCGGATAGATTGGGGGTAATGCTCTGCGATAGACTAGCGTCATGTCCACTCCAGGTGGTGTACTTGTTCATCAAGCTGCCTCACGTTACAGAAACAGGAGATGGCCGTTCTATGAGCCATTCTTGCTCACACATGCCAATGCTGGTGCAAGGATACTTACATACCATCTTACCACCTTGACTTAACATAATCACCATGGGGTGAATGCATAGAAATAAGGTCATCACTCAATGGCCCCGCGTACACATTCAAGTTTTACAGCTGAAGTGAAATGCATTTGGTACAAGAGTTGTGATAAAAACAGAGATATTTTCTGCAACAACAAAACAAAACAAAAAACGATCCAGGTATTGTGTTGAAGACACCAAATGAATTGAAATGATTTTGGGCCAAAGACATCAGGTGCATCACAACCGCTTTGTCAGCCGCAGGCAACATATCAGTGTGGTTCCAATGTCTCTCAATAACTTTATTGTTGACCAACATTCCCACTGTCGTTCCCTGCTGTGAATTCTCCTGTCTCAGATGATCTTACCTGTCTGTAGAGGCTGCAGACGTTGCCGAGGTTACAGAGGCTGCAGACGTTGCCGAGGTTACAGAGGCTGCAGACGTGGTGGATGGGGTCTTCGACATACTGGAGAAAAATGTGGAAAGTTACTCAGTTGTCACACACTCACAAAAAAAAAAAGATTTCTATTCAAGTCTAGCCAATCACACTGAGGGAAAAGAGGTGTCACCTACTTTAAGGATACACAGTCAACGAGTAGGTCATCAACCAATCTCACCTTCTATTTTGTGCAAAGAGTTCAAACTGATAATTGATCTGCGTTGTCCTTACCTTCAGCTGTCCGGTACAAAACCAAAAACTAAAGAAAGAAATAGGAGATGCAGTCTTTCTCCTTCAGTAATGTGAATGACAGGATTGGGTCCTCTTGCTCTCCTCTCCTTCATCCCTCCCTCCTTCCTTCCTTCCCTCCCTCCCTCCCTCCGTCCATCCGTCAAAGAGTATTATCATGTGATTACCTGGCTAAATGTGTCTAGGTCAGATAACCAAACAACACGCGTGACAGAGTGTGATTGACTGTGGCTCTGTCATACACACACTCACGCACACATTGTCACAAGGTGTGTGTGTGTGTGTGCGTGCGTGTGAGTGTGAGTGTGCGCGTGTGACGGATACAACTCATTTATTTAGTGAAGCAGTGCACATTTTCAAAGGCACAAAGATGAATGATGTTTAATTGAAATTGTATTTCAATTCATCAAATGCAGAGCAAATTAATTGATGAATAAAAAGGTAAGATAGGATTCACATGAATAGGCTGTGTGGTAACCTTTAATCTGACAGTCCTCTTTCAGTTGGTGTTTACCTAGTGTAGATGCAGGGTTGGGGTCAATTCCTTTTCAATTCAGTCAATACAGGAAATAAACTGAAATTCCGACATCAATTCTAAATTTACCTCATTGCCTTCTATGAGAAAAAAATTGGAAACAGAATTGGAATTTCAGTTTGTTCCTGAATTGACTGACTTGAAATGGAATTGACCCCAACCCTGCATAGACAATATTTATGCTTAAGTATATACCAAGTCAAAAGCAAACTGCAAAACACACCAGAACCAAAAAAGGGCAGCTGACACAGGGCACACTGGTAGCCCTGAGCCCTCAGAGCCCTGGCAGCCCTCAGAGCCCTGGTAGCCCTCAGAGCCCTGGTAGCCCTCAGAGCCCTGGTAGCCCTCGGAGAGCCCTGGTAGCCCTCAGAGCCCCCTGGTAGCCCTCAGAGCCCTGGTAGCCCTCAGAGCCCTCCCTCAGAGCCCTGGTAGCCCTCAGAGCCCTGGTAGCCCTCGGAGCCCTCTGGTAGCCGAGCCCTGGTAGCCCTCAGAGCCCTGGTAGCCCTCAGAGCCCTGGTAGCCCTCAGAGCCCTGGTAGCCCTCAGAGCCCTGGTAGCCCTCAGAGCCCTGGTAGCCCTCAGAGCCCTGGTAGCCCTCAGCCCTGGTAGCCCTCAGAGCCCTGGTAGCCCTCAGAGCCCTGGTAGCCCTCAGAGCCCTGGTAGCCCTCAGAGCCCTGGTAGCCCTGGTAGCCCTCAGAGCCCTGGTAGCCCTCAGAGCCCTGGTAGCCCTCAGAGTCCTGGTAGCCCTCAGAGCCCTGGTAGCCCTCAGAGCCCTGGTAGCCCTCAGAGCCCTGGTAGCCCTCAGAGCCCTGGTAGCCCTCAGAGCCCTGGTAGCCCTCAGAGTCCTGGTAGCCCTCAGAGCCCTGGTAGCCCTCAGAGCCCTGGTAGCCCTGGGTAGCCCTCAGAGCCCTGGTAGCCCTGGTAGCCCTCAGAGCCCTGGTAGCCCTGGTAGCCCTCAGAGCCCTGAGCCCTGGTAGCCCTGGTAGCCCTCAGAGCCCTGGTAGCCCTGGTAGCCCTCAGAGCCCTCATTGGAGACCTTCAATACAATACAACTTTATTGTCCATATGTTACAGTAAAGAACAGAGATTTGTCATGTGCTTATATTCACAAAACACACAGACCTGGCAGACGAAGTGGGCCTGGAGGTGGTCAGTGTACCCGCCTCGCCTCGATCCCAGTTTGGCCTCAAGGTCATAGGGGACAGGGTTGAGACGACGGGCCCTATCAGCCTCCTGGTCCCACTGGTCATTGTGGACTGGGCTGGGTGAGGATGGCGATGGCTCCTCAGATACCAATGGAGGAGGAGGAGACGGATTCAGTCTGATCATGTGACTGTAGAGGCGGTTACAGCCTGTGCTGTACGTCCAGCTGACCAGGAGGTGGGGCTGGTGGGCAGCAAGGCTGGGGAGGGGCAGCCAACACAAGCCACACTGGTAAGCCTGGGAGCCCTGGTCGTCTGGTGCCTCAGTGAGGTCCTGCAGGATGGACACGCGGTGGAGGAAGAGCATGGAGGTGGTCGGGACACTGGAGGTGCCGCCCAGGTTCACCTCAGGGTCGTTGGGTACGGAGTAGAGGCATTGGGCCCCGTCGGACTCCTGGTCATGCTCCTGGATACTAAATACCTGTGGAGGGAAGACAGGCAGAAGTAAAGCCTTAGTCCCAAATAGCACCCTATTCTCTACATAGTGCACTACTTTTGATTAGAGAAATGGCACCCTATTCCCTACATAGTGCACTACTTTTGATTAGAGAAATGGCACCCTATTCCCTACATAGTGCACTACTTTTGATTAGAGAAATGGCACCCTATTCCCTACATAGTGCACTACTTTTGATTAGAGAAATGGCACCCTATTCCCTATGTAGTGCACTACTTTTGATCAGGGTCCATAGGGAATTGGGACCTATGCAAAATTAGGCTTGTAAATTAGATGGAAACGTTTGGATGTCATTGTAACTCAGACACATCTTCTTATTAAAATAAATGTTTCAGTTCTGAAATGATTTCATTGTCTTTGGGTGATAAATGCATTCCAGTGTAATATTTGGATCGGTTTCCCGGGAAATAACGTGAAATTCGGACACTTAATAGAATGCCATTATCAAGGAACCCTAACATCATAATTGATATCTATCATGTATTCGATTTTGACAGAAGCTTATTTCCCGGGAAAACAGAACCTAAGGTTAGATATTTTCACCAAAGAAACGTGCTTTCGAATGTCATTTTAAAAACGTATGTTTAAGTGTTTTTTTTAAGTGTGTGACGTTGAATAAATATTATTCAATAGCTTTATTGTTTGCTTGACTAATCTAGGTTCAAACACCTTTTAGGTGTTTCATAGTGCAAAACGGGTTTGGAACCAGGTGTATTTATTTATTCTAACAGATTCGAATGGAAATAGTGAGTCATTCTTTCCATTCAGTTGGACATGATAGACAGGGCTCTGGTCTCCGAGACTAAGTGTTAACTCCAGGCCAGGCTGATAGAGAGGAGGAAAGGGAAGCGCTGACTCTCTTCCTAGGATGTGACAGAGGTTAGCTTGGGCAAAGGACACTTATTTTAGAGTACGCAGCAGCTGACTGTGGAAATGGTCAAATGACTACACATAGGACTACATTAATCAATAGGCCTAAGCAGTTGTCTTTTTATGTACGTACACGTAGGCTACGTGCGTGCATGCGCGTAGCATTTTCAATTTCTCAATAGGAAATAGCTGAAATAGCAAGGAATTATGAATGCCACGATGAGGTCAAAGTGAAAAAGTTTTATATACGACACTTAGCACTCAAACTTCTGGAAAAATGTATCTGCGGATTGAGAAAACAGTTCAACTTTCCCAGTCAATGGCCTATATTTACAACAGCGAACTCCTTCTGTTGACAGAACAGCGCGGTGGACTTTCAGAAAAGAAATAAACTTTATTTGTTCAGTCAGCGATTATTAACCTGTTCCCTGCAGTCAGCTGCACTTTCTTCGCACCGATGGCACACTGGAGTGGCTCGTGTGCCAAACGTCACAGGACAGAACAATTCTGATGGAGTTGGGAAATCCTCTGTAAGCAAAACAACGGATGACAATCACCGATTTTTCACCAAAGATCTGACTTTGGAATAAGTAACGCTTCTATGGACCATTAAGTGACAACACAATATTGATATTCTTCTACAAGGCATCTCTAAGTCAGCGGTTTTAACGTCTCACGCCCTCTTCGACAGTGATAGTAAACATTTGTGACGTACCCATGGATAGTGTGCGCACGGCGCGAGGAGGGTGCAGATGCTCATGATATCCAGCTTCGCTCGGGGAGTTTAAAGTAGGGCTACAACATGAAAAAGTTAATTATGTCAACCGCGGAACAAGAGGTGGAACCCGTGGCGGTGGTTAACCGTATGGATACTAGCACTCGCCATTACCGGAGAGAGCTCTCAGCAGAAGACCACAACCATGATCCGGTAAAAAAGGGGACCAGAAGTAGAAAAATGGGTGAGTCATTGATCCATAAAGTGACATTAAAATGACACACAGATCCACAATCTGCCTCTGCAGTAGTAGCATACCGTGATATTGTTTTTAGGACTACCAGTCAAGTCTCAGAACACCTCATTCAAAGGTTTTTCTTTATTTTGACTATTTTCTACATTGTAGAATAATAGTGAAGACATCAAAACTGTGAAATAACACATATGGAATCATGTAGAAAACAAAAAAGTGTTAAACAAATCAAAATATATTTTATATTTGAGACTCTTCAAATAGCCACCCTTTGCTTTGATGACAGCTTTGCACACTCTTGGCATTCTCTCAACCAGCTTCATGAGGTAGTCACCTGGAATGCATTTCAATTAACAGGTGTGCCGCCGCCTTAAGTTAATTTGTGGAATTTCTTTCCTTCTTAATGCGTTTGACCCAATCAGTTGTGATGTGACAAGGTGGGGGGTTGTTAAGTCCATATTATGTCAAGAACAGCTCAAATAAGCAAAGAGAAATGACAGTCCATCATTACTTTAAGACATGAAGGTCAGTCAATCCGGACAATTTCAAGAACTTTGAAAGTTTCTTCAAGTGCAGTCGCAAAAACCATCAAGCACTATGATGAAACTGGCTCTCATGAGGAACGCCACAGGAAAGGAAGACCCAGACGTACCTCTGCTGCAGAGGAAAAGTTCATTAGAGTTACCAGCCCCAGAAATTGCAGCCCAAATAAATGCTTCACAGAGTTCAAGTAACAGACACATTTCAACAACAACTGTTCATAGGAGACTGTGTGAATCAGATCTTCATGGTTGAATTGCTGCAAAGAAACCACTACTAAAGGACACCAATAATAAGAAGACTTGCTTGGGCCAAGAAACACAAGCAATGGACAATAGACCAGTGGAAATCTGTCCTCTGGTCTGGAGTCCAAATTTTTGGTTCCAACCGCCGTGTCTTTGTGAGACGCGGTGTGGGGTGAACGGATTATCTCTGCATGTGTATGTCCCACGGTAAAGCATGGAGGAGGTGTTATTGTGTGGGGGTGCTTTGCTGGTGACACTGTCTGTGCTAGTCATACAAGCTCAGTTTAAAAGAGGGTTATTTGACAACTTGATTGTTGTTTCAGTTCGATCTATGGTGGTCTGTTTTGTGACCCTGCCCCCTTTCTCTCAATTCTTCCTTCTTGTTTAGTTGGGGACACTGTTATGAAATCAGAGATTTCCTCCTGTCTCCCTCTGTGTGTGTGTGTGTGTGTGTGTGTGTGTGTGTGTGTGTGTGTGTGTGTGTGTGTGTGAAAGCGATAGCACACACAGGAAACATGGGTAGAGGACTAGGGATCATATGTTTTCCTGCTCTTGTCATAATAAACACATAAAGGACATTTCAGCCGCTAGCCAAAAGGCCCATAAAGAACTTTTGGGCATGTCACCTTTTAATTTTTAGGTTATTTTGTTTACCTACTTCTTACAATCGATCAAAGTAGCATACATACTGTGTTCAGTATTAAATGAACATGTCTGTATATTGCAGAGCGCTCCAGCTCCAGAGGAGCAGGCACATCCGAAGACTGCTTCCCAACAGGTGACTAACTAATAACTGTATCTACTTTACAGGGCTGATCTAGAATCAGTTCCCACTGGTCCATGTAATCTTATTCATTATGATCTACAAGGCTAAACTGATCCTAGATCATACCCTGAGACACTGTATTAATACAGACCCAGAAATATGACACCTTTCAGTGAAAGGGGGATTTCCATTTTCAATCGTCCAATGTATGTATATCAGACACTTCATTCTCATTGTGGAAACTCAGAATTTAACAGAATGGAATTTCATGAAGGTTCCAACCACAGTATTTCCAAAAGAAGGGGGGAGAGTTTGGGGTTTGGCTGTGGTAGTTGGAGTAAAGTTATGGTTTATGGGTTTAACTCTCTCTCTTGCCATTATGAGGTCTAAGATTCAACTGTGGGTTTTGAATGACTCATTCTGCTATGAACCATCAGGCTATTTCATACAGCCTCATGCTTCCAGTATCAACATAGGGGTAGAGAGTAGCCTGAGTGCCAGCCTATTTATGCTATCATGCCAACTCCCTGTCACTCAATAATGACAGCAATGGAGACCGATCTGGGACCAGGCTAGGTTGAGCGCAACACACTGAGCACTGCTGTAGTGGTTTGACCCACGCTATGACTGCAGACTCAAAGTCAACCATTAAAAAGGCGAGGTGACATTGGGTCATATTACAATCATATAAGTTATGAGTTAAGAGTTTCATGTTCGTTCAGTAGGAAGCAGTTTTTATATTTTGTGTATTCCTACTGTGGTTTTTAGTGTACCAATAAACAACTTACTGCCGTTATTGTGTGTTCTGCACTCTTTCTTCTCTTGTCTCACAAAAGCAGTAGCCTGTATGCTATTAAACTAGAATTCACTAGCTGGTCCCAGATAGGTTTGTGCTGTCTTGCTAACTCCTATGGTTATTGTTACATTTGGTGTGACAGTGACCATAGGAGATGGCAAGACAGCACAAATAGATCTGGGACCAGGCTGGAAATTCACTTCTCATTATGGAAAAATCATGTATTTGACAGTGAATTTGAACTATGATTCTTGTACCTTGGACCTGAGAGAGCCTGAGAAAGCCACTTTGAAGTCATTGATTAATCTCTGTGGGTCATTCACTGTCAATCACAGGGTCACCAGACCAGTCCCTTACTGAAAAACAACATGAATGTCATGTGGACACATATTAAGTGTTCCAAAAGCACATGTTTTCATGTGATCGTATGTGAAGTTAATATGATAACACGAGACGTGTAAAGCAACATGTGATAACATGGAACTACACATGTGAAAACGTGATCAAGTGTTCCAAAAACACATGATTTCACATTCAATTTCACATGTGAAATCATGTGGTTTTTCTGTAAGTGGTGAGATGATTGTGTCCAAAATGGCCGTTGGTTAATAAAGAAACAGGAAGTAAAGTTGAGGATACAGTATTAGTACTGTACCTGCCAGGATATTGACATTGTTGTTCTGAGTCGTTTTTAGTCTTAACTATGACAAACCTCAAACGACACTTTTGAACTGCTGACTGAAGTGAATTACTTCTACGTGGTGTTTTGAGAAATAGCATTATTGTTTATTACAAAGTCACCAGAGTATCTCTGTCACCTCTTCTCTCCTACAAAACATTAACTAGAGAAGGATTGCCCATACTCAGCTTGTCATAGACTGTAATGGTGATTTTTTAACGTGTCCTTGCGTGTTTCCAGCGCTGCCCATGCTGTTGGCCATGGTGGAGGGGCCGGACAAGCTTCCTGCAGACGAGGGGTCACAGGAAGTGCTGAGGGGGAAACTCCGCCTCCTGGAAGCCGACAGCATAGAGGTCAACGCTCTCTTCATGGTATAACACTCTATTAACCTTTTATGTATCCAGGTTAGTCTTGTCACAGGTTGGCATTTATTGTCAGAACTCTTGACCTGGAGGCATCGCTGCAGAGTGGTCAGTAGCTAGCACAGCCACAAAGTCATACAACCTGATATTAACCTTAAATGAAGACACAAAATATCATTTTTGTTTTCATGAACTACGATATAGACAATTTTGACTTTGCAGTTGGCCCATTTAGTGGAAATCGCTCAGTTCTGCCTCCAGGGAAAGATTCAGGACAATAAATGTTAACCTATGTAATTTTCATGTAATCTTTATGTACAGCTGTAATCTATATATGCTGCTAAAAATTCATTTGCTATGATACTGTACTCAGCACACAGTCACACCCCATTTTGTCAATGCTTTGTCTCAGCTTTTGTGGAATTATCGCAAGCGTGAAAAGTTATAGTGAATATAATGAATGCATTGTGTATGGTCATATCACCAGTTTTGCATTTGAAGTGTTTGTGTTATCAGGTTGTATTTGTTCTTATTGTGTACTTTATTAACATATTACATTGCTTTATACAGTAGTTTGTGAGAAATCATGTACATTTAGAACTCTTCTCTGTTTTCCTCTCCTGTACTTTTAGGAACTATCAGCTCGGCTTGTTTCCATCAACTGTGAAGAAAACGCCATATTTGTCACATTCAAAACATTTGAAGAGATATGGAGGTTCACCACGTATTACACAATGGGTAATGTCGTCTAGTATAAGAAGTACTAGATATAGTATGGGGTTTTTATTTACATGAATGATACACACGTTCTGAATCCTAACTTAACATAAATGGTTATAGAATACAGTGGGGCAAAAAAGTATTTAGTCAGCCACCAGTTGTGCAAGTTCTCCCTCTTAAAAAGATGAGAGAGGCCTGTAATTTTCATCATAGGTACACTTCAACTATGACAGACAAAATAAGAAGAAAAAAATCCAGAAAATCACATTGTAGGATTTTTAATGAATTTATTTGCAAATGATGGTGGAAAATAAGTATTTGGTCAATAACAAAAGTTTATCTCAATACTTTGTTATATACCCTTTGTTGGCAATGACAGAGGTGAAGACATACAGAAAATGTTTGACAAGGTTTTCACACACTGTTGCTGGTATTTTGGCCCATTCCTCCATGCAGATCTCCTCTAGAGCAGTGATGTTTTGGGGCTGTTGCTGGGCAACACAGACTTTCAACTCCCTCCAAAGATTTTCTATGGGGTTGAGATCTGGAGACTGGCTAGGCCACTCCAGGACCTTGAAATGCTTCTTACGAAGCCACTCCTTCGTTGCTCGGGCGGTGTGTTTGGGATCATTGTCATGCTGAAAGACCCAGCCACGCTTCATCTTCAATGCCCTTGCTGATGGAAGGAGGTTTTCACTCAAAATCTCACGATACATGGCCCCATTCATTCTTTCCTTTACACGGATCAGTCATCCTGGTCCCTTTGCAGAAAAACAGCCCCAAAGCATGATGTTTCCACCCCCATGCTTCACAGTAGGTATGGTGTTCTTTGGATGCAACTCAGCATTCTTTGTCCTCCAAACACGACGAGTTGAGTTTTTACCAAAAAGTTATATTTTGGTTTCATCTGACCATATGACATTCTCCCAATCTTCTTCTGGATCATCCAAATGCTCTCTAGCAAACTTATGAATTGAAAAACTGTATGGCAGAGAGGGATGAGGCAAAGGTAATGGCAAATAAATCTGACAACACAGCAGACTGGCAAACATACAGTAAATTGAAAAGTCATGTAACTAAACTAAACAAAAAGGAGAATGAAACTATACTATGGAAGAAAGATGAATGAAAGTTAAAAGTGCTGGAGTACTTTAAATACAATTATAGGCAAGAACGCAAACTCTGCTCCATCTTTCATTGAGGCAGATGGCTTGTTCATAACAAAACCCTTTGATATTGCCAACCACTTTAATAACTGTTTTGTTGACAAGATTAGCAGACTTAGGTATGACATGCAAACAATAAATGTTGAGCCTTCATATTCATGCATAATGGACCAAATAATGAAGGACAAGCACTGTAGTTTTAAGTTCCTCAAAGTGGGTGTGGAAGAGGTGATTTTTTTTTTTGTTGCTATTTATAGATCAGGACAAATCACCTGGTACCAACAACCTGGATGGTCAATTGTTGAGGTTGGTAGCAGAATACATTGTGACTCCTGTTTGTCACATCTTCAATTTAAGCCTAGAAGATGCCGTTTGCCCTCAGACATGGAGGGGTCTGAGGTCATTTCTACCCAAATATAGCAGAGCACCCTTTAATGACCTCCCGAGTGGCGCAGCGGTCTAAGGCACTGCATCTCAGTGCAAGAGGCTTCACTACAGTCACTGGTTCGAATCCAGGCTGTATCACATCCGGCCGTGATTGGGAGTCCCATAGGGTGGCGCACAGCGTCAGCCTACCCTGGCTAAAGCCGGCCGTGATTGGGAGTCCCATAGGGTGGCGCACAGCGTCGGCCTACCCTGGCTAAAGCCGGACGTCATTGGGAGTCCCATAGGGTGGCGCACAGCGTCGGCCTACCCTGGCTAAAGCCGGACGTCATTGGGAGTCCCATAGGGTGGCGCACAGCGTCGGCCTACCCTGGCTAAAGCCGGACGTCATTGTAAATAAGAATTTGTTCTTAACTGACTAGTTAAAAATATATATGTGTTTAAATGGTTCAAATTGGCGACCAATCAGCCTGTTGCAAGTGCTTAGCAAACTTCTGGGAAAAAGTTGTTTTTTCAAGTTATTTTACAGAAAACAAAGGGCACTTAACATGCTTGGCACTGACACAAATGACTGATGATTGGCTGAAAGAAATTGATAGTAAAAAGATTGAGTTGTTTTGTTAGACTTCAGTGGATTTGCATCCTCTGCCTTTATTATGGATAGAGTTACCCATATAATAGAACACAGAGGGTTTTCATTAATGGAATCCTCTCTCTCTCTTCGTTAATGGAAGCCTCTGTAAATTCAGTGTGGTGTACCGCAGGGCAGCCGGCTAGGGCCATTATTGTTTTCTGTTTTTACAAATGACCTTCCACTGACCTTGAATAAAGCCTGTGTGTCTATGTACGCTGATGACTCAACAGTATACATGTCGCCTGTAGCATGAAAATAAATAACTGAGACACTTAACATAGAGTTCCAGTCAGTTATAGAATGGGTAACTAGCAATAGGCTGGTGCTAAATATCTCTAACTAAAAGCATAGTTTTTGGGACAAATCACTCGCTTAACACTAAACCTCATCTGGATCTATTATTGAATAAAATGGCTATTGAGCAAGTTGAGGAGACTAAACTGCTGGGTCTAACCCTAGATAGCAAGCTATCATGGTCAAAAGATATGGACTTAATGGTTGCTAAAATGGGAAGAGGTCTGTCCATGATAGGGCGTTGCTCTGCCTTCTTGACATCTCAGTCGACCAGACAGGTCCTACAGGCCCTAGTTTTGTCGCACCTGGACTACTGCCCAGCTTTGTGGTCATGTGTGGCAAAGAACGAGTACCAATAACATGCATGTCAGTCTCTCCTGGCTCAAAGTTGACTGCATCACTATTGGTCTTTGTGTGAGGTGTTGAAGGTACCGAACTGTCTGTTCAAGCAGTTGGCACACACAACAGAAAACATGCAACCAGAGGTATCTTCACAGTCCCCAGGTCCAGAACAGAGGCTGGGAAACGCACAGTATTAAATAGAGGCATGACTACAGGGAACTCTCTGCCACCCCAAGTAACTCAAGCTAGCAATTAAACCAGTTTAAAAAAACAGATAATAGAACACCTTACAGCACAAAGGGGACTGTGATGAGACACAGACATTTTTATAGTGTATTGTAATTTGCACTGTACTGTGTATTAGACCTAGATGTTGTGTGCATGTACTGATATGTAGGTGTCGTGACTTGACTTTTAACATTAATCTGAACACTGTTATATATCTAATCAACTATGTTGTTACCCGATCAAATGAATCATGTAACAATTAACTCATTAGGATCTGGGGCACCACGAGAGCAGTTATTTAAAGAGTTACCATCTCCCGAATTAAACTCTAAAGGTCTTTACCTATCACATCTATAAACAGTCAACTTATTAATCATAACCTTGTATCATATCATCATTCTGAACAGTCGTAACCTCTTTGCATCTGCAAAAACCTGAGCCTTACTCAGTAAGATTCAGTACTACACAAATTGATTTAATTATTTATTTACTAGCTAGTTAAATGTTAACACGATATACATACACACTTAATACATTAAAAACAGGTCCCTGGTGGACTGACAACAATAGGGCTACTTGTTACAAAAGACATGGAGAGGGCGAGAGAGGGAGTGGGACCGAGACACTTAACGTTGGTACATTTGGAAACTACTCTCACCTGATTTCTTACTCCAAGCAGGTGGCGGCACAGGAACCGCCACCCGCGTGGAGTAAGCAATCATGTATGTATTTACATGAAAATTCTTAACCCATCATTTTATACAGTTTGTTCAAAAGGGGCGGTTCTGTCAGGCTGACACACTCTCTGACCTCAATCAAGGGGGCGGTGACTACTTACTGTGCACAGTTATAGAAACAATTTCCTCTTAGTTTCTAAAATCACATCCCTCTCTTAACAAAAACACTAATACTTTTTCATATAGCATGCACAACGCAGAGGATGGAAACTTTGTACATGTCGTATGTATACTTTCCAAGTTACAGTATTTCCTTCATAATATTTTTAATGACATCACAAAATAACAACCAAACCGAAATTAGTGTTATTTTAGGTCGCCTCTGAAAAATCCCCACATTCTATATTAGAAATATTGTTCTAGTAGTTGCTTTTGAACGTGTTAGACTTTTGGCGCGAAAACTCTTCTTAAAACAAAGTACATTCCTTGAGGGAATTTAGAGAGGGATGTCTGAATGTTCTGTCCTTGATTTACAACAGGGTGTGAGGTGTTAATCCCCACCAGTTCCCTCCTCCCCCTCTGCGGGTGAGAGGGGGTCTGGTTGAAGTTATTTATTGCAAAGCTGATCTGACCTATTTGGATCCTCACAGGACAGTCATGACATAGGCTCTATGTCACGTTTTAAATGTATGTATTTCAGTCCTTGACTAATAATGTTCTGTACTATGTACTATATCATGTTTCATGTGGACCCCAGGAAGAATAGTTAATGCTTTTGTAGCAGCTAATGGGGATCCTAATAAATACCAAACAAAGTAGAGGTCTTCACGGGTTCGGGTGGACCCGATATACCCGACCCGGGCCTGAACAGGTTCGGGTCTGAAATAACAAAGTAACTGATTTTATATCTCCGATTGAAATCAATACATAAACTACTTCTAGACCAGGACTTCTGACTGACCTCTGACATATTGACATCTGACCTCTGTTCCCCAGGCTTTCTGGGTCAGTGCATGGAGAACCTGCTGTTGGACCAGGACTTCTGGTTGAGTTCTCTGGACCAGGAGTACTTTGCCATAGAGATCTCTATCCAAGAGGAGACTCTCAACCTCATGTACAAAGGCATCCTCATGCAAGAGGGTAACTCGCCCAGTGACTCACAGATTTAAAATATCTGACTTCGACAGCTTTTGGTACCCACGTTCACTGTGGTGTACTCAGAATAGTGTATTCAGAATATACAGAAGCACTTAATTTGATAAGTCAGCACATACAGATCACATGAACATAGAGTATCCATGTTATGCTGTTATGAGATGTTATACATGTTATACTCTTAATTACAATGCTACAAATGATTAGTTATTTAGTTATACCCACAAATAAAGTATGACAAATCTCCCCCTCTGTCAGGTTCCTTGTTCGCCAGCTGCAGCTCCACCCAGATGTTCGACAGCGCCACCTCTGGTAGAGACCTCTACCTGGAGCAGGGGGACATCGCCCTGTTTGAGCCCCCGTTCCTGGGCTCGGGGTGGACCGTACTCTCCCTGGGGGATGGAGCCCGGGGGACCAAACCCAAACCAGCCCTGGAGCCCGTCATCCCCTTCCACCAGTCAGTACTTTGCCTAGTGTATACTTAGCTATTTCATTCTTAGTCAATACAGAAGAAGAAGCATACTGCTAATTTTCCAAGTTTCACCTTTTTATTCACATATTTCGTTCCTGTTTCCGCCCTATAGATGGTTCCTCAAATCATGTGCGGAGAACATCTTAGTTGGCAGTGGCAAGCCAGCATGTGATTTCCCCTGCCAGTTTGGTAAGAAGAACCTTGTTTGAATTCCACTTGACAATCCTAATTCTAAGGGCTTCACTTTTCCTTTTTCTCATAGAATTAGAGTTATATGGAGGAATTCTAGAGTCTAAACTTACTTTAAAATTCTAATGAATCTCTCCTGTCCACCTCTCTCTCCCCATGTAAGCCACTGGCTCTTGCGTGGCCACTGTTGAGTATGACGCCGGTGGGCCAGACGAGCTAAGCCTGGAGCAGGGCGACCGCATCATCATTGTGGGCCTGTTGGTGTCGTGCTTCGAGTGGTTCACTGGCAGACTGGAGAGAACAGGAGAAGTGGGATTGGTGATGACAACACTGGTCAGACCGGCCGATAGCCTTTGTGAGTAAGTGTGTCCTTCTGCTGAGTTATATATTGATTAACTGGTTAACTGCATCAGATTAGCTGCGTCATCATGTATACAGTAGTGATATATTCATAGAATTAAATAGTAGTGATATATTCATAGAATTAAATAGAACAGCAACTATGCAGCTCGATGGTATCAGCTACTCAAGTGTAGTTTTCCACACTCAACAGTTTCCTATGTGTATCAAGAATGGTCCACCACCCAAAGGACATCCAGCCAACTTGACACAACTGTGGGAAGCATTAGAGTCAACATGGGCCAGCATCACTGTGGAATGCTTTCAACACCTTGTAGAGTCTGTTCCCGATGAATTTAGGCTGTTCTGAGAGGAAAGGGGGGCGCGCAACTCAATAATAGCACACTTGGTTTATCTCTATGGGTGTAATTACAGTAAATGTACAAAGGCACACTGTGGACAATGCTTTCAGAGCCATGTTGAATTATATGTTCAAACCCACATCATAGCTCCTCACATTCCTTTTAGAAAGTTATCATTCTACCTTTTATTAACTCCATTCTAGGGCATCTGACATTTTCCTAGAGAAAGAAGAGAGGTTGTTTTTCAACCTGAAAGAAGATCAGATTAAAGAGGAGACAATCGCCTTGCTGAAAAAAATAAACCAGAATGATGTTGGACACGTCTACAAACTTGGTGAGACAGAAATTGGGAAATGCTCAGGGGCTTTTCTTGGTGATGAACAGCTGCCAGCAAGTACAGCTTGTTTTTATTTTTTGCTCTCTTAGACTTGCTTACTGTGTAAAGACGGTCTGTTTTGATATTGATTCATTAATTATTGCTTTCATTCCAGATCTGATTGCTCACCCGGATTCTCCAAATGAACCAACTCAAAGTAGGGGTATTTATTGTTTGCTTTGTACTTATGGACTATTGGGTTTGAGTATTTTTTTTCTCAACTTGGAAAACTTTCAAATAATTCCCTTTTTCTGATTCTTCCCACAAGTCAACAAAATCATAAATAATGATCTTCATCTAATGTCTTGCAGATGGTTCCCAAGGCAACATGGACGCTCACCAACAAGCAGAACTGAGGAGAAAGATTGAAGAGATTCTGCTAAAAGGGAAGATGAAATCGAAGGTGCCTCATGCAACTGTGACGACAAATGGAACTCTGGAGGACCAGAGTGAGACCTCTAAGACTACATTACCCAGCGGGCCTCACTTCACCATCCAACCAGTTGAGGAAGGCACCACCACCAACCAGGAGAAATTCCTTCCTCTTCTATCCTTCCTGGGTGGCAGCAACTACAAGCCAGAGTTTGGCGCCCTCTATGGCCAAACTCCGGAACGGCTCCTCGCCACTTTCACTGGCCACTCGGACGACGTTGACAAATTAGTGGCGTATCTAAGTGTTGCCAGGGAAACTGCCAGAAAGAAACGTCTCCATTGGTCCCAGAGCCGCCTCTGTTTCCTTTTGGGGAAACTCTGCGCAGGACGATCAAAATTTTCCCAGGCTCGCGTCTACTTCGAGGAGGCCCTTAGCGTCCCTCGAGACATCTTCACGGACATGCTAATGCTAGCTAGCATCTACGCTAACCTAGCGGTGATCTATCTCATGCAGAAAAATACAGAGAAATACTTGGCTCTGTCGGAGCGGATCGCTGCGCTGCTAATGGGCATCCCTTACTGCGTCTCAACAGTGGAGAAAGACTCAGAAGTTCTGAAATTTATCCTGAAGAAGGCGGTGCTTAGTCACAATAAAATGGCAGAAGCCAGAGCATGCTTCCTTTTGGCCAAGCTCCACTGGAGGCGAGGTGAGGCGGCGGACACCATTCCCTTCCTGGAGAGGCTTCTGGTTCTCTTGGCGGAGCCCCCTGGTGTCCGGAGCGTCAGGCCCAGCCATGGCTACCTCAGCCTGGCGGGGCTGTACAGCCAGCTCTCCCTCCCTCACCTCTGTGTCAGCTCGGCCAGGAGAGCCACGATGCATCCGTCTGCTAGGCTAGCCGATTGTCTGAATGGAATGGGGCTGGTTCTGGAGAACACAGACAGACTCTATGGGATCCGGAAGCAGGACGTCGCCATTCCGGCTCAAGTGGCTCCATATCTCAGCCGGTCGCTCTCCTTCACTGGGCGATTAGATGGAGTCGGTGGCACTGGTGACCACACTCTAAGCCAGGCTCTAACACTCTGCCTATCCCAGCTGTTTCAGGAACATGGGATGCTAGGTCACGCCGTACGCTCCATGCACACTCTCATAGACCATCATTGTGCGCCGTCATCATCATCGGGCACCTCTAGCATTCCTGAACGAAACATCGCCCTTGTGTGGCTAGCATGGCTCCACATCTGTAACAGCCAACCAGAGGTTTCTCTAGATGTCCTCGACTCAGTGCTGGCCTCCATGCCAGAACATTGCACTACCCCACAGGAAGGTACACTTAAGTTGTTATTTTGCACATACTATACTGTTGAACTTACCTCTACATATGTATTTTTTTTGTAGATATCTTGTAATGCTTGTTTGTGTTATTGTAAAAATATGTGAGTATTTGTATCGTTTATTTACTACTGCTGTAAGTATGACAAACTAATTTGCCCTTAGAGATTAATGAAGTACAATCTCATCTAAAGGACTGGTCCACAACATGAGGGGTGTAGCCTTGCGAAGCATGGGGGACCTGAGGAGGGCAGCAGAGAGCTACCAGACGGCCATTGATGTGTGTGAGGAGTGTGAGGACCGGGCTAACTGGGCAGTAGCAGAAGCTAACCTGGGGTTATTGTGTCTGAAGGCTGGGGCTAAGGTATATGAAGGCTGGGGCTAAATATATTATTTTATTGTGTTACTATTTCTTTTTTTTATTTAGACAATTTTTAAAACTTTTTAACTCTGCATTGTTTGGAATGGGCTCGTAAGTAAGCATTTCATGGTTTCGTCTACACCTGTTGTATTTGGCGCATGTGACAAATAACATTTGATTTGATAGGTGAATTATGATTACAAAATTCCCAGGTTTTCCAGAAATCCTGTTTGGAAAGAATCCGTGAATATTCCAACAGGGATTTCCCGGAAAATCAGTTAATTTGGGGGAAAGTTGGTGAAATGTTGCTACTTTAATTAGGATTCCAGATAGATTAGCAGTCCTGTCTCTTCATCCTCAGAGGTTAGCGGAGCAGCATCTAACAGAAGCTGTTGAGATGTTGTCAGCGCTGGAGGGACAAGAACATGAGGTTCATTTTATTCATTTTTTATTTTTTACACATCCCTATTAGGAGGACAACTTTATTTTATTTATTTTTCATGTCACATTTTTTTATTTTTTTTATTTTGTTCTATGTAATATTTGTTATCGTTACAATTTACTGCAGGTGTCATTATGAATGCTTTCATAAAGCCTTTATAACAGCCATATAACATACATTATAACGTTTGTCATTAGTCGTTACCTTTTGTTATTCAAGGTGAACTTTACCACTGTGCTGTTGGAGCTGGGACAGTACTATGTGAACCAGAGACACCTGGACAGAGGAAAGATCTACTATGAATGGGCTCTACTCATGGCTATCAAGTCAAACCACTCAGACAGTACGTTCATTTTTAGTTTTTTTTGTTGAAACCATCATTTCCCAGTGTCACCACAATGCTACAAAACACATGGCTCACATACAGGTTCAAACACTATCCTCACCACTAGCCATCAGCTGAATCAACATTAGGAGGTATGGAGACCCTCTGAGAACGTTGGTATTGGATCCAAGGAAAGGAAATACTCTCAAGCCTGTGGTTAGTTTTTGTTGGAGAAACCGAGATGCAGAATCTTTCATACGTGAATATTTCCCTGCTAAAATGACATGGGTTATGCATTCTACAGTTCTATAATGTGTTTATTTAAGATTTGAATGTTTAAATATGAAGTTACTATATACTGAACATATGGAATGAATTTCATTTGCAGTATACCCGATTCATCACTTCTGCCCCAAATATGTGTTACTCCTCTGGCTAATGTTGAGGCTTTAGCTCAGTAGGCTAACAGAAAGATGCTGTTAATCCGACTCTCCGTGCTCTATTCCCCTCTCCCAGGTCAGTTGAGCGTGACGCGACGCTTGTGCCACCTTTACAGAGCAGTGTGTCCTGATGAGGCCCAGTGCATCATCTACAACGAACATCAGCTGGCCCTGCTGGTGACCCGGGGAGACAGGAGACAGGAGGGAGAGGTGTTGGAGACCATCAGCCAGCTATACCTTAGTCTGGGGACAGAGAGGTCCGTCCGTCCGTCCCTGTCTATCTATCTATCTATCTATCTATTTGGCAGCAACTGATAACATTCCCCATGCTTTCCATCTCTGTGTCCAGGGCTAGGCGGTCTGCTCTGGACTACACCAAGCGTAGCCTGGGGATCTTCATAGACCTGGGCCGGAGGGAGAAGGAGGCTTACGCCTGGTTACAGGCTGGGAAGATATACCACCTGCTGGGCCAGACTGAACTGGTGGACCTTTATTTACAGGTCAGAACCTATTCTATAGCACAGTGCAGACAGCAGTCACTCAGAGTTACATTGACATGTTACCTCTTGTATTTCCTCCCAGGTGGCCCAAGATGTGGGGGTGAGTACGGGAGACACACACTTCATCCTACAGCTGCTGGAGGCAGGAGGGGACGTCTTCTTCAACAGCTCAACGGAGAGAGAGAAGGCTGTCTGCTTCTATGGGGTACGACACAGACGCACACACTGCTTCTATGGGGTAGGACAGAGGTGGTGTATGTATGTGTGTGACCCACCTCGTGTGTGTGTGTCTGTTAGGACCGTGCCCTGCCCATCGCGGTGAAAACCAGCAGTACAGAGGTCAGACTGAGACTGTCTAACAAGCTGGTGGAGCTGCTGCTGCAGATGAAGCTGTATGGAGAGGCTGTTGAGTACGCCCAGACCGCCCTGGACATCAGTGTTAAACTGGGTAGGACACACAACAGAGCCAGTCCTTGCTTGTATTTTCCAATAGAAATATGTATTTACATATCGCAGATGCTCTTATCCAGAGTGAATTACAGTCAGTGCATTCCAGTAAGGTTTGGCAGGAAAAAACAACCACATCACAGTTATTATTACAACAACAACAAAAAGCCGCCATCAGCAGAATCCAGGAAGTAAAAACAAGTGCACCCTGGCTATAGCTCTTTCTGTGAAGAAATACTAACCAATGAAACCACGGTTGTACTTCATATAGGAAACCGTCTGAACGAGCGTGTGGCGTTCCACCGCCTGGCTACTCTGTACCACTGTCTGGGTCAGTTTGAGCTGGCTGAACACTACTACCTGAAGGCCCTCTCCCTCTGCCCCACGCCCCTGGAATTTGATGAGGAAACCCTGTACTATGTCAGGGTGTATCGGACGCTGGGGGATATTATATTCTATGACCTGAAGGTAATCAAATCAATCAATGTAATTCATGACTGGGCAGTTTGTTGTATTTTCAGGTTTTAAATACATATCTATAAGAAATTGAAATTCGATCCCAAAAGTTAAACTTTGAATTGCACTCCTTTGGAGAAATTCCGTGTCAAGATGGAGTTGATGCCAACCCTCGAAGACATGCAGAAAACATATGCATGAATTTCCATTTCATTGTGGCTATATAACGCTTGATTTACATGGACCGAACCAAAACGGCTTCAACGATTCCTCCACTGACCCGAACCAACCTTACCTCTATAACCCCTAACTTTTCACCTTTGACCCTTAGGACCCGTATGACGCCGCAGGGTACTACCACCTAGCACTTGCTGCAGCCATGGACATCGGCAACAAGAAGTCCCAGCTCCAGCTCTGCACCCGATTGGCTACCATCTACCACAACTTCCTAGTCGATCGGGAACTGTCCCTCTTCTTCTACCAGAAAGCACGAGCGTTCGCCTCCGACCTCAATGTACGACGCATCAACCTCTCGCCAGACCAGATCTTCAGCAGTATGTCACAGTACAAGACAAACAGGGTGAACATCCAGGAACCAAGAAATAAGTCACCGCCAAACGGCCATCTTGGTTTGAAGTTAGTGAGAAGAGGGGAGAGGTTATAGCATGGACCCAGATCTGTTTGTGCTCTTACCAACTCCAATGCTGATTGTCAAGCAAACCATGACAATGAGTTACAAGGAGTTGCTATGATAGCACAAACAGACTGGCACTCAGGCTAGAGAGTTTATGGGTGTTGGAGGATATTGTGCCAAGTGGGCGTTGTAGGCCTTCGTTCGGTTTAAAAATGTCATTTTTGAACCTCTGAGATGTGTTCATGTGATTTTGCCAATCAGTGTTCTGTGCCTTACTGAACAATATCAGTTAGAATAGAATCATACAGCAATCACTGAATATCTATAATTGTCTTCAGTTGATGACCTGAAATGAGTTAAGTCATGGTGAAAGTAATGAATCATGAAAGATATCTCTATTAAAAAGTCAGAGAAGATAATGGAGAAGGTCCAGCTGTTGCAGGTTACAGTGGAGTGAATTGCTCTGTGAGAGTGAAGACCACTTGGACTGCGCGGCTGGGCCCATATCCACAGTGTCTCATAGTAGGAGTGCTGATCTAGGATCTGTCCATACAGTCATATTTATTCTGATCCAAAAGGCAAAACTGATCCTAAGTCAGCACTCTGATAAGCCGTCAATGCCTTTTTTTGTATGATTAGCTAGTTTTCCATCCAATCGGCTCAAAGATTTTCATGCGAATATTCAACAATCCGCATAATGAAAATATGCACATTTTCCCATCAGTGGTGTTTCCACCCAACGGACTTGTTGTAGATAAAAAAATCAATGCGTGATGACAGTGCACACAAAATTTATTTTTTCACTTAGGTTTTCATGTAATGAATAAAAATTGAAAGAGTCTATGTGTTTCCATGGCATTTTTCATTTTTTTACTCTACTGATAGTTTTGTCACAGAAACTGTTGAGTTGAATATAAAATGTGCCTCCTCTGGTCTGGGCACGTGCACTCTAGCCAACAGGTGGCAGATCCAGTACAGGTATGCTTTGCTGGTAGTCTACATCATGAGATTATTATGGAAAAGAGAGAGAATATTTTTATTTGTCAAACGTTGATCATCAAGTCACCAGAATAAAGACCCTAGATATTTATTGGAAAGGAGCATCAAGCTCATCACCTTGCACTTTCACCACCCTGTTAAGTTCATAACTTATTTCATCTGTAGCCTAATAAACTGCATGGTTTCCTGAGTCAGAGTGGGAGGACCACACACCATATCATCTCGTGACTCCAACTTTACTTCGATATGATGGTTATAATATAAATGATTATATTGTATGTTGTGTAGTAAGCTGTTAGTAGCCCATGTGCTTCACTCTAATAATTTAGTCTATTTCTCCCTCTTAGTTACACATACTGTTCTGACTAGGTGGTGCACATGTAGCCTATAACCTGTTTTAGAGAAATGTAATCATTGAATATTGTAAGTGTTTTCATTGTTTGCTTATATGCCCCCTTTATCCTAAAATTCTGCCTTGGTGTACAGGGAGAATACTGTAAGAACGGCCCTTGTTCTGAATTCTGTCACTCTACATTTCAAAAGTGCTGAACAAATAGTTATATTGACTACGTCCGTCATCGCTCGCTCAGTTAAGGTCTTAATCGAAATGATGGATTGCCTCTTATTCGCTTGTCATCCCCTTATGGTTTAGTTTGTACATATCAATTGTCAGAAATCACATTTGTCTAAGGAAGTCAGTCATATCAGCTATGTTTTTTTAAAGGCAATAAATGAGGCTGATAAACTGTTTCGCTGCTCGACAAGGCTCCGCTGATAGCCAGGTGTAACAGTGGTAAGGTGTTGGGACTGCTGTTGGGACTCTGTTGTTAGTCACCGTTATAGTGCAATTCATGTATCGTGTTGTGGCTTTGCTGGCATGCATCCCCAAAGAATTTGGGGGATTTGCCCCACCAAGATTTACATGCTAAAATTGCCACTGACTGGGGCCACCATGTGCCCCCTTGACAAGGGAAAAGCTCTGGGCCCTGGTTATAACATCTAGTTATCCTACCAACATTTACATTTAAGCAGAAGTTATTATCCACAGCGAGTTGCAGTTACTGCATTAATCTTAAGGTAGCTACAGTGCCGTCAGAATGTATTCATACCCCTTGACTTTTCTCACCCTTTTCTCACCCTCACACAATACCCCATAATGACAGCGAAAACATGTTTTTAGAAATGTTTGCAAATTGATTGAAAATTAGATCTAATTTACATAGGTATTCACACCCCTGAGTCAATACTTTGTAGAAGCACCTTTGGCAGTGTTTACAGCTTTGAGTCGTGTTGGGTATGGCTGTATCAATTTTGCTAATCTGAATTAGGGGAAGTTCTCCCATTCTTCCCTTCAGATTTCCTCAAACGTGGAGCAGTGGTGAACAGCAATCTTCAAGTCTTTCCACAGATGTTCAATGGGAATCAAGCCTGGGCTTTGGCTGGGCCACTCAAGGACTTTCACATTCTTGTTCTGAAGCCATTCCTGCATTGCTTTGGCTGTATGCTTGGGGTCATTGTCCTGTTGGAACGTAAATCTTGGCCCCAGTCTAAGGTTGTTTGCACTCTGAAGCAGGTTCTCATCATGGATTTGCATGTATTTGCCATTCATTGTTCTCTCTGTCCTTACCATTCTCCCAGTCCCTGCCGCTGAAAAGTATCCCCATAGCATGATGCTGCCACCTCCATGTTTCACTGTAGGGATGGTGTTAGATGGGTAATGAGCTGTGCCTGGTTCTCCAGACATAGCACGTTGCATTCAGTTAAAATGTTGACTCATCAAACCACAGTTTTTTAATAAAGTAGTCAAAACTGTAGTATTTGGTCCCATATTCCTTGCAACCAATGATTATATCAAGCTTGTGACTTTAATTTGTTTGATGCATTTGCTCTTTGTTTTGGTTGTGTTTCAGATTATCTTGTGCCCAATAGAAATTAATGGTAAATAATGTATTGTGTCATTTTGGAGTGACTTTTATTGTAAATAAGAATATAATATGTTTATAATCTGAAACACAACCAGAACAAACAAAAATGCATCCAACAAGTTTGTAGAGTCACAAGCTTGATGTAATCCAATGTGCTGGAGTACAGAGCCAAAACAACAACAAAAAGTGTCCCTGTCCCAATATTTTTGCAGCTCACTGTATGCACCAAACACTTTCCAAATGAACCACATGCTGCGCTGGAGTTCTGTACATAAAGCATGCCTGGAAAGCTCTGACTATTGAAAAGTTACGGACAAAGAGAAAGAGTAATTCTGAGTCTTACTTTTCTGTAATAAGTGGTAATATCACAACTTCAGCAACAATTCCATTTTTTTTAATCCCAAGAATAACACATATAAAGGATGCTTAGGACTCGTGAAAATATCACCAAGTGCTGCTTCCCCCATTAACGGTCAGCTCAGTTGGTGACTGGAACAAGGGGTCCAGTGTTTCCGAAAAGTGCCAGGAGTGATTGACGTTAAGCTTTCAAATAAACATACCCGCGGTTGGTGAAACACATATGGTTCTGTCCCAAATGGAACGCTATTCCTTACAGGCACTGGTCAAACCTAGTGCACTATATAGGGGATAGTGTGCCATTTCCTCTCTTCTCTACCTAAACAAACATTTATTAGGCTCTAGCCTGATGCCCATTCCTCTTGGAGAGAGAGTATGTGCGAAAAACAACCACCATTATGTTTCTACCGGCTGGTCATCTTAAATTGTCCTTAAAAGGGGTGCTTATAAAAAACATGTTTCCGTCCCAAATGCCAACCTATTAGTGCACCCGATTCCATTTATAGTGCACTAGTGCATTGTGTAGGGAATAGGGTGCCATTTAGGATGTATAGTGCACTTGCTCACATCCAGACGAATGGATGACTTCATATTTTGAAAAGGAAAAAACAAATTGCCACGCGACAACTCAGTTACTGAGTGCATCCACGCCCATGTTTACAGACAGAGACCCAATTATTTACGTCAATATTTTGACACATATTTTGACACGTTTATTGTCATGAATCTTGCACTGGAGTCAGACTGAGCTGTATTTGCTACATGGGCCAGCTGCAAAGTAAAAATAGGCTATAGTGTAAAAAGAAATGTATGAAAACAAAAATATGCTTTTTGGTTTTATCCAATTGTATGATTTTGTGGCTGTGCCAGCTAGTGACCACTCTGCAGAGCAGCCTCCAGAACAAGATTCATGACGAAAAACGGTAACCTGCATAATATTGCTCAGTGAGTATTGTGATTAATTATGCTTTGGCCTACCGTGGCAAGGTACAGACAAAGTTCATTTTCAAGTTATTCATCACAAGATATGATGACAACGTCCATGCTCGATGTGATGAATACTCAATGGTTATGAGGTGTGTGTGTCAATGAAGTCAGTTTACTCTCCGCCTCCTGGGGGCGCGTTTTTATTATCAAAGGCCTCTTGCTCAGCTATGCGCTTCGGAGGGGCAGAGCCAGACCAGATGCGAACGAATGATATGGGATCTTCCAAAAAACCTGAGAAAAGAAAAGCCACTGCACTGCTGCACTGACACTCATTTCAATGGAGACTCGGCGTCACCGGGATCATTACAAATAACGTACAGCTAGTTGTAAACACTGCATCGATCTTTGTGATGAATTTCCACTCCTTTGGGATAAAGTTACCCGTTTAATCTGAATCAGGATATGCATATGAGTGAAGAACGTTTCAGTCGTAAGAAGACACCAATGTCTGTCCTGCAAGCGTAAATTTGTCTCAACAGTCCCGTGAAAGTGATGCAAAAAGACGTTGCGCGTCGTTCAATCTTCCCAAATTACCAGTAACCGTTTTGTGACGAACATGACCTTCATGTAAATACTTTACATTATTTTTATTTTATAGGTTTAACTTTTCCCAAATCGCCAACAATGCAGGTCCTTCTGTTTGCCACCGTTCTCTTCTGCGTGGAGGACTTCGTAAGTGCTGAGCCCAAACAGAAGTGCACGGAGCGCTGCGACGTGAGCACTTGCCCCAGCCCCAGCTGCCCGATGGGGTACGTTCCAGACCGATGCAACTGCTGCCTGGTATGCGCCCAGGGCGAAGGCGACCCATGCGGGCGCAAAGACGACCTTCCCTGCGGTGATGGACTCGACTGCAAGCACCCGGCCGGCAAGCGTCTCGCCAAGGGGTTCTGCCAGTGTAAATTAGTGCATAAAGTCTGCGGCAGTGATGGCAATACATATGGGAACGTGTGTCAGCTTAAGGCGCAGAGTAGGAAGGCTCTGCAACAGGGTCTGTCAGCCATCAACTCGGTCCAGAAGGGACCATGCAAAATCAACCAAAACAAAGGTAAGTCATTTGTGTCTAAAAATAAACTAAATCAACAACAACAAACAGTTGCAACATACAATTCAATATTAGCAGAAACTCGCTGTTTATTATCTATGCATGGTCACTTTACCCCTAACTACATATACAAATTACATCGACTAACCTGCACCCGCGCACATTGACTCGGTACCGGTATGCACCCGCGCACATTGACTCGGTACCGGTATGCACCCGCGCACATTGACTCGGTACCGGTATGCACCCGCGCACATTGACTCGGTACCGGTATGCACCCGCGCACATTGACTCTGTACCGGTACCCCTGTATATAGCATCGGTATTGTTATTTTATTGTTTTATTTTATTTAGTAAATATTATCTTAAATATATTTCTTGAACTGCATTGTTGGTTAGTCTACAACTTTTGTATTCCCGCGCATGTGACTAATCAGATTTGATTTGCACACACACACTTACTTTGATGCACTTTATGCAATGTGGATGATGAATTGATATGGGTGATGTTTGCATAGTGCAGTTACAGGGTTCATCCAAAATGACATCCTCTTCCATATAGTGCACTACTTTTATTACATACTCAAGGCTGAGATTTGGTTAGGGCCCATCGGGCTCTGCTCAAAAGTAGTGCGCTATATAGGAACAGCTTAATGTAAGTAGGCTAGTGGAAGAGCATGAACAACCCTTCAACCCCTCCTTTGTCAGAACGGGAAGCCAGCAGACTGTCTGGGTGACTGGATCGTTAAAGTTAACCCCTAAAGTCAACCCCTACAAGTCCGTTATGTCCCTCATTGCAAAAGGACAAATGTTTCCCATAGACACTGATCTGAGGCCAGTTTTGTGGTTTTCCCTCCTAATGGTTTAGGTTAGGATTGGGGGAGAGAAAGCTGATCTGTGCCTTGGGGAATCTCCATCATTACATCCAGACAGACTTCCTATAGATTAGTCTCACATGATTAAAACTAATCACCAGCCACTGAATGAATGACTTCACTTGTCAGAGTTCAATGTTTATTTTCCTGTCTAGCTTTTATTTGCATTTCCTGTGTCCATTTATAGGCATTTTCCTGCCCAGGGGTGGCAGTTACCTTGGTTCCCATTCCATTCTGAAAGTATTTATTTTTTAATAAAAAATAATGTAGCACATTACAAATAGTTCCTGGGGGACATTCTTGAATCAAAACATGACTTCATACCATCTCCGGCCTAAAGAGTTCATTTTTGGATGGTGGGTAACACGCTTTACTGCAGGCGACATCAACAAAGTTGTACTGTGTAATATAGACAACAGAGCCCATGCAAACTGAGGGGGCTCCATTGTAATATGGTAGAGAGATCCTGCAGGTCTTTTACACAGAATTAATCAAACCGTATTGAATTTGTCCATCAATTCCCTTTTCAAAACAACTAAGTGTATGACGTCTCAGGTTGACCTGACCCGAATAATACAGTACTTTCTCACTAATGAGGGAAACAGTTGGATTGTGTCCCTTCAGAGACTTTACACGAAGCAGGAAGTCCCATGCAGACACAGAAAGTTATGGCATATCCGATTTGTATTGACTTTGATCAGAGGTAATTATTCTGTGTCAGGGGCTTAAAAGCATGTGACTGACTGCCATTGAATTGTTCTAATCTCCATACATGGGTTCAACTAATATTTGAAATAATTTCAACTATGTAATCTGGGCTTGATTGAGCTTGCCTGGTGCAATAGAACCAATAGAATAGTCCCAAAACTGCAAACCTTTCCAATCGGGCACTCCAGGGAGAACAGAGCAAATGTTTAAGATATTGGAAAGATTTCAAATAGTATTTGAACCCATAACTATATGGAGTTTAATAAGAGGGATACGGATGACTGATGATGAGATTTGTATTCTAATCTGTTCATTGGTCCAAATCATCCATGAGCCAATTAGAATCGAGGCTTTGTAGAGACCTCACACAGGCAGATTATTATGGATGGTGGCATTTTATCTTAATCTCCTGACAAATTGGCCAATTACTCAAAGCTTCCCTAACTAAACTGATCATTCCCCGTTGAGTTAGGAATAGAAGATTATCACTGTTTACATTTTAGTTTCTATACTCACATCTCCATTGCCTCTCATTTCTCAGTCTACAGCATATCCCACTCAGTCTAATATTATATCAGCATGTGAACCCCTTCAATTTACGTGTTTGCCCTCAAGTTATCCTTGAGTTATTTCAGATGGACCAGCTACCACATCGGCCTAAAGCTAAAATCATCTCCCCATTATCATTAGGATGGGCTGGCCTTCAGTCTAAGTACATGATTAATATCTTCAAACTGTTCTTCATTCCAAACCCACATTTTCCAGACTTCTCTCAAACCCTTACCTTATCATTGCATCTACAGTATGTACACATGCATGTGTGCACATAAACACTGGAATTACAATATATTCTTCTATCCCACAGAAAAGCATGAGGTACAGTATCATTATTGGCCACCACACAGGATAATAGCAGCCTGGTTTCCAGATTTGTTTGTGCCGTCTTGCCAATAACCATATGAGTTGGCAAGACAGTAAAACAAATCTGGGGAACCAGGCTAGACTAATAGCAGAGTTGGTTTTTCCACAGTTACTGCCAAGATTGTGCCATCCACTGGTTTGGTTTTTCTAATGCTTGGTTAGCCAACCGTAGAGGACCAATTTGTAGTCTAGTGCTGAAATATGTTCTTCTGAAATTCCACTTCGTTTGGATGTTTAATTCTAGACTCCCTTAGCCAACGGGTTGTCTATGATTACGAGGATGACCATAGCCAAAAATTGGATTTGCAAATGGTTAGAATGAGAATAGTTCTAAAATCTAGAGTCAGATGTTTTTCCCTGACCATGTGATCTGACTAGGAACTCTGGGCCCTGGTTAGTGATAGTGTTTTTCATGATGACGATCCCCCAGTCAGGAAAAACTCCTGGCCCTAGTATAACTGCATGTGATGAATAAGAGTAACTGGAAAATCTGGGAGTTGATTTTGAGGTCACTGGTACACCACAGGCTAGTTTCAGGACAGAGTGTATGTTTGCTGACTGTTTGTACTCTAAACTCAGCTGTGTAGCCTGATTTTGTATACATGCACAAGCCAAGGAGGTCACACACTGACACACACACACCGACACACACACTGGAAACCGCAGTCAGCTGAGGAGAACAAAACGCTAGCCGGTGGTGCGGCTGCCATGTAGCGGAAATAACTCGCTGTAATTAACGTTTGTTAACGGCTGCACGCCACACACGCCACCAAGGCTCTTTCATGGCCCTGAAAGACTGCAGCCCGGCACAACCTCCCAGCTGCTTTTAGACCAAAGTGCTGAGGTTTCATTTAGGAAGGAGGTGGAGGGAAGAATAAAGTAGTGTAGGGCTTCACAGAGGAACCTGACCTTGTTGACCTCCGATATGTGTTGCTGCTGTTCTGATACTGTTGATGTTGTTGTCCTGATCACATGACCTAACTAGGGACCACTCTGGGCCCTTACTGTTACCACTTTGAAGCCTACTGTTTTCTGCACATTAGGCTGCAGCTAACAGATAACAGCTAGAAAATATGATGTTTGAGTGGTGATGGTGTGGAGGAGTGACTGGATTCTATTGTTAACATCAGTAATTCTTCCCGCTAGTATAGGTACTTCACACCCCACCAGTCCCAGGTATAAGTTTAACTTCATAGCTGACGTGGTGGAGAAGATCGCTCCGGCTGTGGTCCACATCGAACTCTTCCTCAGGTACGCTGAGTGTGTTTGTGTAGGCAGACACGTGTGTTTGTACTGCATTATACAACGGGTGTGTCTAATCCTGCATGCTGATTGGTTTAAAGCGCATCCCAGCTGGTGTCTATTCCACCAATTACCACCGGCTAAATCTGACGTTAAAATGCCTATTTACTGTGTTCCATTTGACTGCGCAATCCACTGTCTTATCAGCCCAGCCAAGTAATTTATAAACTTGATCTCCACTATCAAAAGCATCTAGACATTATCTCACATTTCTTTTTAGAATAACATTTAGTTTTCAACAGCGGAGATTTGTAAAAACCTTGCTGTCTGTCTCTTTGACATTTGCAACATTGTTTCAATATTCAAATTGGATTCCCAACTGGGTGTTGTGTCAGTATGTGTCTTACTCATGTTGAAGAAAGGGCACATGATGGTTGAACCAAAATGATCACATATAACGTAGTAACTTCATCACAACAGTGTAGATCGTATGTCATCTCTCATCATAGGCAATAGCACTTCACATGACACAGTAAACTCTCGTCTTGTCATTAGAAATTCTATATTTCTAGCTCTATGTGTACCTCTTTTGACCTCTTGACCCCCAGACACCCTCTGTTCGGCCGGAACGTCCCACTGTCTAGCGGGTCAGGCTTTGTGATGTCAGAGACTGGCCTGATAGTGACCAATGCCCACGTCGTGTCCAGCACCACGCCTATGTCAGGTCATCAGCAGCTCAAGGTTCAGATGCACAGTGGTGACATCTACGAGGCGACCATCAAGGACATCGACAAGAAGTCCGACATCGCCACCATAAAAGTCAACTCACTGGTGAGAGAAGTGGATTATATATGAGATATACCACTGTATTGTTGAATGGTCGATTTTATATAAAAATATTCTAATCTTTCCCCATGGAGGTCCGGACTACTGCTGGTTGTCTGTTCTACCTGATAATTCTTTGTGAACAATATGTCTGTGGACTCCAATGTTTGTGGTTAGCGGAAGACTAACACTGTATCCTAAAGACTTTTGGACTTTTTACAATGGAACAGTCCAAATACTATGGTGGTTATATATTCAGGTTCATGTTTTTCAGGATAAAAAAATAAACAGAATGGAGCTAAGCACAGGCAATATCCTAGAGGAAAACCTGGTTCAGTCTGCTTTCCACCAGACACTGGGAGATGAATTCACCTTTCAGCAGGTCAATAACCTAAAACACAAGGCCAAATATACACTGGAGTTGCTTAATATAAATGATAGTGGTGGCTGCATGATGAAGCCACTGCTATGCTTGAAAATATGCAGAGTGGTGCTCAGTAATGTTGCATTGGATTTGCCCCAAACATAAGGCTTTGTATTCAGGAGAAAACAGTTCGTTTCTGTGCCACATGTTTTGCAGTATTACTTTAGTGACTTGTTGCAAACAGGATGCATGTTGTCGAATATTTTTTTATTCTGTTCAGGCTTCCTTCTTTTCACTCAATTAGATTGGAATTGTGGAGTAACTACAATGTTGTTGATTCATCCTCAGTTTTCTCCAGTCACCATTGGCCTCATAGTGAAATCCCTGAGCGGTTTCCTTCCTCTCCGGCAAGAGATCGGTTGTATTGATACACCATCCAAAGTGTAATTAATAACTTCATGCTCAAAGGGGTATTCAATGTCCTATATTTTTTTTACCTATCTACCAATAGGTGCCCTTCTTTGTGAGACATTGTAAAACATCCCTGGTCTTTGTGGTTGAATCTGTGTTTGAAAATTCACTGCTCGACTGAGGGGCCTTACAGATATGTGTGAGGTATAGAGATGAGGTAGTCATTCAACAATTGTGTAAGTCCATGCAACTTATGTGATTTGTTAAGCAAATTCTTACTCCTGAACTTATTTAGGCTTGCCATAACAAAGGGGTTGAATACTTATTGACTTAAAGACTTTTCAGCTTTTCATGTTTAATTAATTTGTACAAATGTCTAATAATATAATTCCACTTTGACATCATGGGGTATTGTGTGTAGGCGGATGACACAATCTCAATTTAATCCATTTTAAATTCAGTCTTAACACAACATGAACATGATGAATATGAAGTTGAAAAATTAAGTTTCCTTTTAAAGATTTCCTACAGGTCCCTCTCCTTCGCTCTCCTACACCATCCGTCTGTGAGCATATGTTTTTACTTAACTCTTCTCTCTCTCGCTCTCTCTCTCTCCTCCTTTCCTTTTCCATCTTCCCCCTTTCTGTCTACTCTTTCTCCCTTTCCCACCCTCTCTCTCTCTCCCCCACCCTCGCTCCCACCCTTTCTCTCCCCTCCCTCTCCCCCTCCCCCTCCCCACCCTTTCTCTCCCCCTCCCTCTCCCACCCTTCTCTCTACCTCCCTCCCTCTCCCCCCACCCTCTCCCACCACCCTCTCACCCACCCTTTCTCACCCACCCTCTCTCTCCTCCCCACCCTTTCCCACCCTCTCTCCCTCACCCTTTCCCACCCTCTCCCCCTCTCTCTCACCCTTTCCCACCCTCTCTCCCCCCTCTCTCTCCCCTCACCCTTTCCCACCCTCTCCCCCCACCTTTCCCCACCCTTTCCCCCTCTCCCCACCCCCACTCTCTCGCCCCCCTCCCACCTTTCCCCCCCCTCATCCCCCCATCATCCCCCACCTTTCATTCTTTCCCCCTCTCCCCCACCCCCCCCACTCTCTCTCCATCATCGCCCCCCCCTTCCTCTCTCTTTTCTCCCTTTAGAAAAAGCTTTCTGTGCTGTTGCTAGGCCACTCGGCCGACCTTCGACCCGGTGAGTTTGTGGTTGCGATCGGCAGTCCCTTTGCGCTCCAGAACACGGTTACCACGGGGATCGTTAGCACGGCCCAGAGGGACGGCAAAGAGCTGGGCATCAGGGACTCTGACATGGGCTATGTACAGACGGACGCCATCATTAACGTGAGACATTCTATTCAAGTTTATCTAAACTTTATTTAAAGGCTAATTACAGCACACTCCACTTATAACCAATTCATCGGCTGTCTAGCTGTCTGTGACATTTAGAGGACATCCATGATCATACACACAGAGACACATCCCATTGGTTGTTTTAATAATCATTGTTTCCATCTTTTCTCAGTATGGAAATTCAGGTGGACCTCTCGTTAACTTGGTAAGAGTTACATCCGCACCCATAACATTAGTCACAACCTTCAATGTGATAATCTTGAGAAGAAGCCGTTGCCATAGAAATATAATACGCTAGTAACAAAACATTCACTGATCTTGTGAGTCACGTTGCCAGGATTCCCATTCTAATATTCTATGTAATTAAATGAAGCCAGCCTAGTGCTGACATCTTAAAGACCCCTGTATAGTATCCCACCAGGATGGTGAGGTGATCGGTAACCGTAGCAATCCAGTTTCTATTCATAACACAATGTTACATTATCTGTCTGACTGCCACCAGGATGGAGAGGTGATCGGTAACCGTAGCAATCCAGTTTCTATTCATAACACAATGTTACATTATCTGTCTGACTGCCACCAGGATGGAGAGGTGATCGGCATCAACACTCTCAAGGTGGCTGCTGGGATTTCCTTCGCCATCCCCTCTGATAGGATCACACGATTCCTCAACGAATCAATGGACAAGCAGAGCAAAGGTAAGCCCACCCCTCCCCTTCCTTAACAACAAGGCCCGTCACCATACAGTAAAGACATATAGGCAGCAGCATGTGTAACGTGGTAAGGTTGGACCCAGGTGCAGAGAAGAGACCAGATGAGGAATCAGTGGTTAAGGATCAACATAATACGTCACTGAGAACCGGTAGCTGCAGGATCACAGTACACTTGAATAAGACAACAAACACTAAGTCTCAAAAACTCACTCAGGAAACAAACTCACTCAGGAAACAACCTCACTCAGGAAACAACCTCACTCAAGAAACAAACTCACTCAGGAAACAACCTCACTCAGGAAACAACCTCACTCAGGAAACAACCTCACTCAGGAAACAACCTCACTCAGGAAACAACCTCACTCAGGAAACAACCTCACTCAGGAAACAACCTCAGGAAACAACCTCACTCAGGAAACAACCTCAGGAAACATCCTCACTCAGGAAACATCCTCACTCAGGAAACATCCTCACTCAGGAAACATCCTCACTCAGGAAACATCCTCACTCAGGAAACATCCTCACTCAGGAAACAACCTCACTCAGGAAACAACCTCACTCAGGAAACAACCTCACTCAGGAAACATCCTCACTCAGGAAACATCCTCACTCAGGAAACATCCTCACTCAGGAAACATCCTCACTCAGGAAACATCCTCACTCAGGAAACATCCTCACTCAGGAAACATCCTCACTCAGGAAACATCCTCACTCAGGAAACAATTCCGTTTTCTGCAAAAGACAACAGAAAACACACCTCTTTTAACAGGGACATCATAATGAATAAATTGGACACACCTGAGTGTCGTTAATGTCTCTAGGACGGTCTTTGCCGCCCTCTGTTGACAGGTGGGACCATGACAGCATGATCACATTTTAACAGAAAAAGGAAGTAGAATAGAACAGATGAGTAAATAACTTTTTTTTACAGAAGTGAGATCACTGAAGAAGCGGTTTATTGGAATAAGGATGCTCACCATCACCTCAGCGTAAGTCTTGGTAACACGTAATCATAATACTAAAATGTGTGTTAAACTATATATTACATATTATATATTACATCTCTATAGCCTACAATAAATACAGAAAAAGGTACTATTTCCAAAACTAACTTTACTGTGTGTCTGCCTGTCTGTCCTGTGTAGCCTGGTTGAGGAGCTGAAGCAGCAGAACCCAGACTTCCCAGAGGTCACTAGTGGGATCTACGTTCATGAAGTGGTTCCTCACTCTCCTGCACAGAAGTAGGTGGTCTATACTGCTATACCATGACCATTGATTGGCTTAAAAGATTTAGTTATCAAATCAAATCAAATCAAATTTTATTTGTCACATACACATGGTTAGCAGATGTTAATGCGAGTGTAGCGAAATGCTTGTGCTTCTAGTTCCGACAATGCAGTAATAACGAGCAAGTAATCTAACTAACAATTCCAAAAAAACTACTGTCATACACAGTGTAAGGGGATAAAGAATATGTACATAAGGATATATGAATGAGTGATGGTACAGAGCAGCATAGGCAAGATACAGTAGATGATATCGAGTACAGTATATACATATGAGATAAGTATGTAAACCAAGTGGCATAGTTAAAGTGGCTAGTGATACATGTATTACATAAGGATGCAGTCGATGATATAGAGTACAGTATCAACGTATGCATATGAGATGAACAATGTAGGGTAAGTAACATTATATAAGGTAGCATTGTTTAAAGTGGCTAGTGATATATTTACATCATTTCCCATCGATTCCCATGATTAAAGTGGCTGGAGTAGAGTCAGTGTCATTGACAGTGTGTTGGCAGTAGCCACTCAATGTTAGTGGTGGCTGTTTAACAGTCTGATGGCCTTGAGATAGAAGCTGTTTTTCAGTCTCTCGGTCCCAGCTTTGATGCACCTGTACTGACCTCGCCTTCTGGATGGCAGTGGGGTGAACAGGCAGTGGCTCGGGTGGTTGATGTCCTTGATGATCTTTATGGCCTTCCTGTAGCATCGGGTGGTGTAGGTGTCCTGGAGGGCAGGTAGTTTGCCCCGGTGATGCGTTGTGCAGACCTCACTACCCTCTGGAGAGCCTTACGGTTGAGGGCGGTGCAGTTGCCATACCAGGCGGTGATACAGCCCGCCAGGATGCTCTCGATTGTGCATCTGTAGAAGTTTGTGAGTGCTTTTGGTGACAAGCCGAATTTCTTCAGCCTCCTGAGGTTGAAGAGGCGCTGCTGCGCCTTCCTCACGATGCTGTCTGTGTGAGTGGACCAATTCAGTTTGTCTGTGATGTGTATGCCGAGGAACTTAAAACTTGCTACCCTCTCCACTACTGTTCCATCGATGTGGATGGGGGTGTTCCCTCTGCTGTTTCCTGAAGTCCACAATCATCTCCTTAGTTTTGTTGACGTTGAGTGTGAGGTTATTTTCCTGACACCACACTCCGAGGGCCCTCACCTCCTCCCTGTAGGCCGTCTCGTCGTTGTTGGTAATCAAGCCTACCACTGTTGTGTCGTCCGCAAACTTGATGATTGAGTTGGAGGCGTGCATGGCCACGCAGTCGTGGGTGAACAGGGAGTACAGGAGAGGGCTCAGAACGCACCCTTGTGGGGCCCCAGTGTTGAGGATCAGCGGGGAGGAGATGTTGTTGCCTACCCTCACCACCTGGGGGCGGCCCGTCAGGAAGTCCAGTACCCAGTTGCACAGGGCGGGGTCGAGACCCAGGGTCTCGAGCTTGATGACGAGCTTGGAGGGTACTATGGTGTTGAATGCCGAGCTGTAGTCGATGAACAGCATTCTCACATAGGTATTCCTCTTGTCCAGATGGGTTAGGGCAGTGTGCAGTGTGGTTGAGATTGCATCGTCTGTGGACCTATTTGGGCGGTAAGCAAATTGGAGTGGGTCAAGGGTGTCAGGTAGGGTGGAGGTGATATGGTCCTTGACTAGTCTCTCAAAGCACTTCATGATGACGGATGTGAGTGCTACGGGGCGGTAGTCATTTAGCTCAGTTACCTTAGCTTTCTTGGGAACAGGAACAATGGTGGCCCTCTTGAAGCATGTGGGAACAGCAGACTGGTATAGGGATTGATTGAATATGTCCGTAAACACACCGGCCAGCTGGTCTGCGCATGCTCTGAGGGCGCGGCTGGGGATGCCGTCTGGGCCTGCAGCCTTGCGAGGGTTAACACGTTTAAATGTCTTACTCACTTCGGCTGCAGTGAAGGAGAGACCGCATGTTTCTGTTGCAGGCCGTGTCAGTGGCACTGTATTGTCCTCAAAGCGGGCAAAAAAGTTATTTAGTCTGCCTGGGAGCAAGACATCCTGGTCCGTGACTGGGCTGGGTTTCTTCCTGTAGTCCGTGATTGACTGTAGACCCTGCCACATACCTCTTGTGTCTGAGCCGTTGAATTGAGATTCTACTTTGTCTCTGTACTGGCGCTTAGCTTGTTTGATAGCCTTGCGGAGGGAATAGCTGCACTGTTTGTATTCAGCCATGTTACCAGACACCTTGCCCTGATTAAAAGCAGTGGTTCGTGCCTTCAGTTTCACACGAATGCTGCCATCAATCCACGGTTTCTGGTTAGGGAATGTTTTAATCGTTGCTATGGGAACGACATCTTCAACGCACGTTCTAATGAACACGCACACCGTATCAGCGTATCAGCGTTACATTTTATAATAACGTTCATGAATAAGCCACGATAAATGAACATTATTATTTGTATTTAAAAACGAAATGCTTTGCAATACATGTTGGTGTCAAAACATGTATATTTTGTCATCCCTTTTCTCCACACAGAGGTGGAATCAGAGACGGCGACATCATCGTGAAGCTGAACGGCCGTCCGCTGCTGACCACTGCTGACCTACAGGGGGCGCTCACAGAGGAGACGACTCTGCTGTTGGAGGTCAGGAGGGGCAACGACGACCTACTCTTCAACATCCAGCCTGATGTCATTATGCAGTAATCATGACGAAAATGACCACCAGTGTATTCAAGATTTTAAAAAATAATAATAATCTGAACGTTCTGTAACGTTGCAATGTCACTCATGAACAGGCCCCTTGCTGTTCAACACCGAGCCCGACGACGTCATCGGGCAGTAACCATGGCAACTGTGGTGTGGATTCCGGGAGACTGATAAAAGTATATGGACCACCAAACAAACACGCTGGTTGAGAGACCTAGACACTGATAGTTGCCCCTAATCACTGATCTAGGGTCAGTTGTTTGTTTCTCCCCCTAATGGTTGATGATAGGATTTGGGAGGGTAAAATAGGATCCTAGATCTATGCCTAAAGGGTGACTTTTTAACCATTCAGATCCAAGGTGAAGATGATCAACAAACAGAAAAACTGTGTTTGTTTGTTGGAACCTTGATGGGGAAACGATAGACCGACTGAACCTTGTTTGGGAAATCTCCACAGAACTCTGGAGTTCAGATGCATTTAGGACTGAAAGTCCCAGTGAAACCAAACACTTGATTTTTATTGTTATATATGTGTTTTGTATCATCTAAATGTCTTTGTCAAAGCATACTAGCTGTTACTTGAGAATCACTTACTCCAAATGCAAGCGATCATTGCTAAGACAAGTTTTAGCATAATAGATGTTTCAATTGTTACATTGCTTTTATGGCCTTTTAAATCTGTTAGAATAGAAATAATTTCTGTATATACGAGTAGCTGTGTCCAATGCTGTCGGTTCGGAACCATTCCCCTAACCAACTGTGAATGTTATTTGGTCAGTTATAGGTTGAAAGAAAGATCACATTTTGGTCAGAAATGGTCAGTTGAAAGAAATACATTATTTTTTCAGCTGGTAAAATGTAAGCAAATGTCTGATTTGAATCTGTTGCTGTATTCCTGCGGTCTTCTACTATAACCGACACGCTGGTAACACTTTACATTTATGTCCCCTTTATAAAGGTGTTATGAGTTGTTCATAAGTAGTTTACGATACCAACTTGTGCTTAAAGTATGAATAAATAAACTCACTTTACAGGCAGTGAGTTATATATTAATCATAATTTCTTCAGATTGAATGTTTTCATATCCTGATTCCTTACCAACAGGCTATGTGAATTAACATCTTTAATGGAATCGAGGTCATAGGTTGTTCTTACATTGACCCAGTGAGGAGTGTGTGTCCGTTCATGTGTGATTCCCTTGACAACGTTCTGCTGCACTTGGAAATGGCTGATGAGGAAGTCAGGAATGTTTACTGCTGCAGGCCTTGTTTAGTACAATCGGAGTATTGTGGCTGCCTGCTACACACACACTCAAACACACACTCTCACACGTGCACAAACACACACTGAAATGTCTTGAGTCAATAAGTATTCAAGCCCTTTTGTTATGACAACCTAGCAATGATCATCAACCAATTTGACAGAGCTTGAATTTTTTTTTAAAGAATAATGGGCAAATGTTGCACAATCCAGGTGTGGAAAACTCAGACTCACTGTTGTAATCGATGCCAAAGATGCTTCTACAAAGTATTTAAGAAGCACCTTTTGAATACCTATGTAATTTAGATATTTCTGTATCTCATTTTCAATCCATTTGAAAACATTTCTAAAAGAATTTATGTTTTCACTTTGTCATTATGGGGTATTGTGTATAGATGGCTCAGATTGTTTTTTAAATGTAAATCCATTTTTGAATTCAGGCTGTAACACATTGTTATTTTGAATTAGTCAAGGGGTATGAATACTTTCTGAAGGCACTGTATGTATGTTATGTTAGGGGTCACAAACAAAAAAAATATTTGTTTTACTTGTCTTGCCACAGGGTCATACATGTATTTCTAATGTCCTAAAGGAGGACGTCTGGAAAGGAAACTGTATGGGAGAGAGATGATACGGAGAGTCTGGAAGAGTTTTAGATGTGATTTACTGCCATGGAAGAGTTGACCCATATTCTTGTATGCCAGAGAATCTGTGAATTGTTGGCTAATATCCTTGATGCAGCTACTACTGCTGAGTGAGCTTAGTATAGAAACTTGGCATATTGCTATGAGAGAAAGAACATTTAAACAAGTTTCAATTGCAACTTATATCCAAGTTGGGTGCTCGTGATGGATATATCCTATTAGGTGCTTGTGATGGATATATCCAAGTGGGTGCTCGTGATGGCCCTTCTCAGTGTGAAATCGCTCTTGAATCTCATAAAACAATGTCATGATTTTGACCAGGGTTTAGTTTTCATCTGTCAATATTGACTATAAGATACTTAGGTAATGGTTTACCCATCTTGCTCGGGCACAACTCTGTTTAAACCATTTATAAATATTAGCATAATAACAATAGGATGTTGCATCCTAACACACGAAAACCTAGCACACCTAGAAACAGATCCTCCCCACCAAGGAGAAAGTAGTCCTACAGCCAAGGAACACGTTTGGTTTTCAGCTTTGTGATTCCAGAAAGGGATTTCTAGGTAAAAGGTCATACAAATAAACTCAATCTATTCTCCATCCTGCTTTAGTTTGAAAGACTCAATCAAAGAAATAAACTCAATCTATTCTCCATCCTGCTTCAGTTTGAAAGACTCAATCAAAGAAATAAACTCAATCTATTCTCCATCCTGCTTTAGTTTGAAAGACTCAATCAAAGAAATAAACTCAATCTATTCTCCATCCTGCTTTAGTTTGAAAGTCTCAATCAAAGAAATAAACTCAATCTATTCTCCATCCTGCTTTAGTTTGAAAGTCTCAATCAAAGAAATAAACTCAATCTATTCTCCATCCTGCTTTAGTTTGAAAGTCTCAATCAAAGAAATAAACTCAATCTATTCTCCATCCTGCTTTAGTTTGAAAGACTCAATCAAAGAAATAAACTCAATCTATTCTCCATCCTGCTTCAGTTTGAAAGACTCAATCAAAGAAATAAACTCAATCTATTCTCCATCCTGCTTTAGTTTGAAAGACTCAATCAAAGAAATAAACTCAATCTATTCTCCATCCTGCTTTAGTTTGAAAGTCTCAATCAAAGAAATAAACTCAATCTATTCTCCATCCTGCTTCAGTTTGAAAGACTCAATCAAAGAAATAAACTATCTATTCTCCATCCTGCTTTAGTTTGAAAGTCTCAATCAAAGAAATAAACTATCTATTCTCCATCCTGCTTTAGTTTGAAAGTCTCAATCAAAGAAATAAACTATCTATTCTCCATCCTGCTTTAGTTTGAAAGTCTCAATCAAAGAAATAAACTCAATCTATTCTCCATCCTGCTTCAGTTTGAAAGACTCAATCAAAGAAATAAACTCAATCTATTCTCCATCCTGCTTTAGTTTGAAAGACTCAATCAAAGAAATAAACTCAATCTATTCTCCATCCTGCTTCAGTTTGAAAGACTCAATCAAAGAAATAAACTATCTATTCTCCATCCTGCTTCAGTTTGAAAGACTCAATCAAAGAAATAAACTCAATCTATTCTCCATCCTGCTTCAGTTTGAAAGACTCAATCAAAGAAATAAACTCAATCTATTCTCCATCCTGCTTCAGTTTGAAAGACTCAATCAAAGAAATAAACTATCTATTCTCCATCCTGCTTTAGTTTGAAAGACTCAATCAAAGAGGAGGAACCTGGGATTTCTTCAGAAGGTTGGAACCATAGAAATAGAATCGCTATAGAAATCATTCTAGTTCTGACGTTGGAACACTACAAAAACGTTCAGATAGAAATACATAATGTAGAACAGATACTATTCATTATTTAACTTGTCTGTCACTATAAATGATGTGTCTCTTTCCAACACTCTAATGTTTCAGCCTTATGAACATACCCTTTACGTTTTGCTGAGTTAGTTCACTGGAAGATTTACTCTGTGGTTATGACAACAACAAGATATAGGCCATAGTAATACTAGCCTTTCAGGCCAGTTCTTGTAGCTCTTGGCACAGAGCGAGGCCGCCGGGCTCCAGTTTCCCAGCCCAAACCTCAGTCTGTGTGGGTAACTGATCAATCCAACATGGCTGTTGGAGCCATGTGATTTAGTGTATCAGCCGGTCATGGGTATATAATAAAGTATTACAGAAGTATTGTGTGTGTGTGTGTGTGTGTGTGTGTGTGTGTGTGTGTGTGTGTGTGTGTGTGTGTGTGTGTGTGTGTGTGTGTGTGTGTGTGTGTGTGTGTGTGTGTGTGTGTTTAGGTCTATGTAGCCTCAATCCAGCCATAACAGAGCAAATGTGAGAGTTTGGAAATGCAATATGAAGTTTTATGTCATTTAATGCATACTAATGTTTCATTTAAGTTCAATAAGATCTCTTATGGCATACATATGGATCATTTGGACTTCAGAAATAATGCATGTTATGGGTGTTGTCTGGTTCTCTGAAATAGGTCCACAGTTGAATGTGGATCCAAAGCACTGAGTAACTGCAACTGAAGAGGTTACTATATCCTTCCTCTTTTCCAGTCTCACTCTCTCTCTCTCTCTAGATACAGCTGGTGCCTCCATTCCTTCTCTGTTTCAGACCACATGTGTTTTAAAGAAGTATCCTAAACACAAACCACTGGTGCAATCTCAAACCAATATAGAAATTCACCTTTGCTCCCATTCTGACTGCAATTCGCCTTTATCCTCCGCAGCTGTGAGCTTTAAACCCTGTAAAAAAGACCATCCATTTAGCTATGAAAGATCCATTTAGCTATAAACCATCCATTTAGTTATAAACCATCCATTTAGCTATGAACGATCCATTTATCTATGAACGATCCATTTAGTTATAAACCTCCATTTAGCTATAAACCATCCATTTAGCTATAAACCTCCATTTAGTTATAAACCTCCATTTAGTTATAAACCTCCATTTAGTTATAAACCTCCATTTAGTTATAAACCAACCATTTATCTATAAACCATCCATTTAGTTATAAACCTCCATTTAGTTATAAACCTCCATTTAGTTATAAACCTCCATTTAGTTATAAATCTCCATTTAGTTATAAACCATCCATTTATCTATAAACCATCCATTTAGTTATAAACCTCCATTTAGTTATAAACCTCCATTTAGTTATAAACCTCCATTTAGTTATAAACCATCCATTTATCTATAAACCATCCATTTAGTTATAAACCTCCATTTAGTTATAAACCATCCATTTATCTATAAACCATCCATTTAGTTATAAACCTCCATTTAGTTATAAACCTCCATTTAGTTATAAACCATCCATTTATCTATAAACCATCCATTTAGTTATAAACCTCCATTTAGTTATAAACCTCCATTTAGTTATAAAACCTCCATTTATCTATAAACCATCCATTTAGTTATAAACCTCCATTTAGCTATAAACCTCCATTTAGTTATAAACCTCCATTTAGCTATAAACCATCCATTTAGTTATAAACCTCCATTTAGTTATAAACCTCCATTTAGTTATAAACCTCCATTTAGTTATAAACCTCCATTTAGTTATAAACCATCCATTTAGCTATAAACCATCCACCTAGCTATAAAAGAAGACATTGGTGTCTTGGCTGATGTATGCTCAGCATGCTTTAAGTTAACACCATTATTGTCTTATAGTTAAGCATCTGTAAATATTGCTGACAGTACAGTAATAGACACAGGGACACTTTAAATGACCTGGCAGTTTGGGTTGAGTTATGATGTTCGGTTCATAATTCATTGGGATGAACTTGTGTCTCCTGAAAACAGAGAGCTAGAATTTGGCCTCCTAGAATCTCCTGGGGTTCTAGAACGAATGCCTGGAATGTAACGCATAGAGACGCAGCAAGTGAACCTAGAGAAAGGGTGAGACATCGAGGGAAAGGGCGAAAGAGAGATGGTACAGATATAGAGGGAGGGAAAGGAGATGAAGAAGAAAGGAGAGAAAGAGTGACAGCAAGAAGAGAGGGAGACAGAAAGAGTGAAAGAGAGAACGAAATAGTTATGCTACTAAAAACAGACGAGAGGGAGGGAAGGAGAGAATGAGTGATGGTACAGACATACAAGAGAGGGAGAACGGCCAGAGGGAGGGAAGGAGAGAATGAGTGATGGTACAGACATACAAGAGAGGGAGAACGGCCAGAGGGAGGGAAGGAGAGAATGAGTGATGGTACAGACATACAAGAGAGGGAGAACGGCCAGAGGGAGGGAAGGAGAGAATGAGTGATGGTACAGACATAGAAATAAAGCAGGGAGACATGAAGGAGAAAACACGGCTGGCCCAGACAAGACAACCACAGCTACATACAGTACTAGTCAAAAGTTTGGACACACCTACTCATTCCAGGGGTTTTCTTTATTTCTGCTATTTTCTACATTGTTGATGCTACATGAGAAGTGGAATACTACTGTTAATATGACCTTGTGTTAGTAAGCTTTTTCTGTGAATGTATGTAAATCATCAAGCTCATCTGCATTAACTGCGCTGCAGGAAAATTCTCAGCAACAAAATAGTGATCAAATTAAGATCCTACATCTGTAGGCTGAAGATGGTCAAATTTAAAGAAATATAGCTAAAATAATCTGTCCAAACACACACATTCAGGTGCCAATGGTCATCCACAATAGAGACAAGTGTCTAGACTGTTTGCAATGCCAAGCACTTCTAATTCATAGGTCCTGTCCATGTCCCTCCCAAGGAGGAAATTATGAATTTCAACAAGTCTGCCATCTTGGATTCACCAGTAGGTCAGAAGTGGTTTGATTGGTCTCCAATAAATGAATTACTTAAGTCTACATGCAATTTATGATGTTGAAATATCGTGGTGACTTCCAACATAAACATCCCTCAAACCCTTATCTGAAACGGTAACACAAACATTTTGGAGCAATTATTTTAAAGTTACAACACACTGACGCACGCACACATGCACACACACACACACAGTCTTGTACAGCGAACCTTGTGGGGACACACAATTCTGTCCCATTCAAAATCCTATATTCCCTAACCCCTAACCCGTACTCTTACCCTAATCTTAACCCTAACCTTAATCTAAAAACCTAAACCTATCCCTAGCTCCTAACCCTAAAACTAACCCTAGCTTCTGACCCAAACTCTAAATGTAATTCTAACCCTAACACTAATTCTAACCTTAACCCTAAACCCCCTAGAAATAGACTTTGACCTCGTCGGAACTAACAAAATGTCCCCAGTTGGTCAAATGTTTGTTTGTTTACTATTCGTGAGGGGACTTCTGGTCCCAAGAATAGTTAAACACATCCACACACACACACTGTAAAATCTGAGACAACATATGTCCAAAGCTTTATTTTAAGGACCGGATGTTGGGAGGACAAGGGTTGTGGTGTTGAGTAATGAATATTTCCTTCCCAGACAACGTGCGTGTGTTGCCAGGCAAATACAAACACAAAACTGTGTCACACTGTCACATGTGCTCCCTCTCCGGCCTCTAGGTCACCAGGCTGCTCGTTATGGCGCACACCTGTCACCATCATTACGCGCACCTGAGCGTCATCAGACTCACCTGGACGCCATCACTTCCCTGATTACCTTCCATATATATGTCACTCACTTTGGTTCCTTTCTCAGGCGTTATTGTTTCTGTGTCAGTTCTGTGCATTGTTTGTTTCTTATTTTGTATCATGTTGTGTTTATTTATTAAAACACTCACTCCCTGAACTTGCTTCCTGACTCTCAGCACACATCGTTACACACACACACACACACACATTAGGATCTTTGGGGTTTTCAAACTTTGTTCAGATCCAGAGAATCTGATCCAGAGAGATGGATGAAGTAAACCTCTTTTCCCCCTCTTATGCATCTTCTTATAGAGGGACTATCCAAATAACATGTGACCTATTTTTTTGCCAAGATGTTGTGTTTAGAATGGATCTTTGGGGTTTGAAAAATTCTGACACATAGATGGATTCCACCCTTTCTTAAAGTTCCCCAGACTCAGACGAACCCTTGGATATCATTTATGTTGTCTCTGCATGCAGTTAGAAGAAGATTGCTAACTAGCACTAGTGCCAAGACTGGACGTCTATGAGTCTATGGGTAGCCACAGACTTCCAGTCACTGTGCTAACAAAACTAGATAAAGGGCATCCTTGCCAAAATCCTGAAGTATCCCTTTAAGAAGAGTTGGATCATTTTAGAACATTAGAAGTCTTTTTTTTTACTACAGCCCCTGCTTAAGAAAACAATATCAGGACATTTTGGGAGCTTAGTTTGTTCATAAGGATTTCATCAGATTTTGATTGGAATGGATGCTGATTGCCAAACATGAAGCTCAACTGATAGGAATGAGAACACAAGAGTATATAAAAAGGACTAACATTATTAAAATGTCATATGATTGTAATAAATGCTAATGTGATCACTTAGACTTCAAATCTGGGTCTCCAGTGAACCACAACAGTGTTAGCCAGCTGAGCTAAAACCTCGACATTCTCTTGGGGAGTTAACGCATGTCTTCAGGTCTCAGGCAAGGGTACTACTCATCAAGCAAGCATGGTTAGTTAAGATGTGAATATAAAACTAACTAAGTATGTGCTTCACTGAATTAAAATCCATCAATGCAATCCATGTATTTGTATTAGTCAAAATCTTTATTTCATGTTTATTTTACAAACCCTTTATTCAGTCAGTATTTTACAAAATGTGCAAAAAATATATACAGCTTTACGTGTGATATACAGTACAACTATATACACATTAGACAACCATGGAATCATTTGGCAATCAAAATAAGCTCAAATATCTTTCTGTACAGCACTTTGTGACATCTGCTGAGGTAAATAAAGGGCTTTATAAATACATTTGATTGAAATCTTAATTCATGTAGTTATCGATAATCTACTTTATGTGGGGTTAGCTGGCATCACATGGTAAATCAGTTCCAATTATGAAATATAATATAATGAATATAAACACGTTCAAATCAAATCAAAGTTTATTTGGCACGTGCGCTGAATACAACAGGTGTAGAATTTAGTGAAATGCTTACGTACAGGCTCTAACCAATAGTGCAAAAAAGGTATTGGGTGAACAATAGGTAAGTAAAGAAATAAAACAACAGTAAAAAGACAGGCTATATACAGTAGCAAGGCTATAAAAGTAGCAAGGCTACATACAGACCCGGTTAATCAGTCTGATTGAGGTAGTATGTACATGTAGATATGGTTAAAGTGACTATGCATATATGATGAACAGAGAGTAGCAGTAGCGTAAAGAGGGGTTGGCGGGTGGTGGGACACAATGCAGATAGCCCGGTTAGCCAATGTGCGGGAGCACTGGTTGGTCGGCCCAATTGAGGTAGTATGTACATGAATGTATAGTTAAAGTGACTGTGCATATATGATGAACAGAGAGTAGCAGCAGTGTAAAAAGGGGGTTTGGGGGGGGGGGACACAATGCATTTAGTCCGGGTAGCCATTTGATTACCTGTTCAGGAGTCTAATGGCTTGGGGTTAAAAAGC